>NC_088385.1:135470000-135750000 GCF_037993035.2 Macaca fascicularis | reverse complement strand
TGGATGCTCCAGTCTTTGTCACCATCCTCACATGGCCTTCTTCTTGTATCTTCCATGTTCAAATCTCTGTCTCCTTGTAAGTACACCAGTCACTGCATTTGGACTCCGCTCGAATCCAGCATGATCTCCTCTCAACTTCAGTAAATCCACAAAGATCTTACTTCCAAATAAGGTCACATTCACAGACACCAGGGGTTAGGGCTTCAACCTGCTTTCTTGGGAGGGTGGGCATAATCCAACCCCTTCCCTCCAGTTCTCTCTGGTGCCTCCCACTGGTTAAAGCCCTCCAGCAGCCAGAGGGCAAGGGAGCCTGGGGGCTGTCGTTCACACGGGCCAGCCCCCAGGGCCCAGAGCCCAGAGGGTCTGGAAGGGCAAACCAGTCACAGGAGAAGGCTCCACTGCCATCTTTTTCCTGATCATCCTTTCTAGCTGCGTGCTTCATCCAGGGGCTCCAAGGATCTCTCAAGCCCTAATGAATCTCCATGACACCCCAGAGAGGTGAGAATTAGATCATCATTTTGCAGATGCAAAAACAAGTAGCAATTTCTCCTTTAAACAGCCCTACTGATTGCCACTTTATTTTTAATTTGATTTTATGCAGAGAGATAGGAACATGGTCTAGGAATTTTGAAAGCTCTGTGTAAGAAAAAAACAACCCAAGTCACCATCAAGTTTCAGGGGTCAAGGAAAATGATTTCATAATGTGTTTGCAAAGGATGAAAAATGGCAATGATTTGAGACTTTTCAAAACTCCAGGTAAATCTCACCACTTCTTAGGAAATTTAATTTCAGACTAAATATATCAGCCCCAGGGGCAAAGAACTTCTTCCTACACCTGCCAAAATTAGTGGTTACTGCCTTCTCTAGAGTTTCATGCCTAACATTTAGTTTCTTTGTTTTTTGTTTTTTTAAATTTCAAATAAGCAGTAGGAAGAAAGTCCATGACATTAATAGAGCTAGAAATCAGTTAGACCCCATCCCCTTGCCCTCCTTGATTTGTCTGACAGCAGCGTCTGATCACTACCTGGACCTCGCCTTAGGCAGTATCTACCTGTTTGCCTTCTGTCACTCCACTAGAGTATACCTGCAGGAAGGCAAATGTTGTCTGTTGACTGCTGTCCTCTGAGGATGTGCAGCAATGAATACCTGCAGAGCTTAGTGTGAGGTTGAATGGATTCTGCTGTTTGTTTATTCCCCCCCACTTTGTTTTTTTTTTTTTTTTTTTTTTGAGACAGGGTCTCATTCTGTTGCCCAGGCTGGGAATGCAGTGGCACCATCATGGCTCACTGCAGCCTCCAACTCCTGGGCGTAAGCGATCCTCCCACCTCAGCCTCCCCAGGAGCTGGGACTACATGTGTGTGCCACCACACCTGGCTAATTTTGGTATATATATATATATTGTAGAAACGAGGTCTCACTATGTTGCCCAAGCTGGTCTTGAACTCTTGGACTCAAACAATCCTCCTCTCTTGGCCTCCCAAAGTCCTGGAATTACAGATGTGAGCCATCATGCCTGGCCTTATCCATTTATTCTTAAAAAGAGACCACCACTCCAGCCACTGACATACAGAAACTATCACATGGAAATCTGTACCTGGCCTCTGCTTATGTGGCCTCAATTTGGGATGTGAACACTTTTTTCTTGCATTGAAGAAGAACTGAACTGCCAACGTTTTTGTTAGTCCCAAATGCTCCTTCCTTTGTGGTTTGAAAGCTTTATGTAAGAAAGTGGCCTTGGTCCTCCCATTCAGATACCTCTCTCACCCCAACCCCCAGGCCTAACACTGGTACAGTGGGGGCCAGGGCAGGGAGGAGGGCATTAGGGAGATGTGGGTGCTGGCAGGAGGGCCATGGAGCTAAGACTTGGAGCTTTCCTGCCCTCACAAGGCAAGAGTCTCCTTGCCAACAAGCCTGGAGGCAGGATGAGCAAAACGGTGGCCTTGGGAACCAGCGTTCTCCAAATAAATCAGTGCCCAGGGACCGGCGAGTGAGATTCAGGTGGCTTTCGCCTGCAGGGTCTGCTTTGGGGAGAGTTGAGAGCACTTCTCCCTGCTTTTCCCATTGCCTTTACTCAGGGGGAGTCAGAGGCAGTAGGTGATGGGGGAATGCTGGGGCTGGATCTTCCCGTCCATGGCTCTCTCCTTGGATTTAAAAAGGAGCTTCAGAAGGTTTGATTTTAAGGCGAGAACTTCCCCAGCAAGGCAGATTTGCCATCTGTTAATCCCCTATTTCACCTTTCTGAAGTTTGTTTTCTTTAAAACAATCAACAACTTGGAAAATATACTTAATTTGTTCAAAGATCTAACCAGCTGTCTCACTGGCTGCTAACAGACAACACAGGATTTGCTTTTTGTTCAGTATTTTTTTTTTAAAATTTCTCATCTTCTAGTCAAAGCTGCAGTTTTATTAGCTAGTTACTTCCAACAAAAGTTTATTTTTTGCCTAGTTATAAATGTCCTAAAGCTTATTCTGAACCAAAACTTTGAGCATACAGAAAACAGGAGAATAGAAGTTCCTCTAAACTGCCTCATCTATTTTCTAATTTTCCATGTTGCTTTGCATAGCTGAGGTCAAGTTGTATATCCCAGGGGATGCAAAACGATGACACCGCATGTATTAGTCCGTTTTCATGCTGCTGATAAAGACATATCTGAGACTGGGCAATTTATAAAGGAAAATAGGTAATGGACTCACCATTCCACGTGGCTGGGGAGGTTTCACAATCATGGCGGAAGGCAAAAAGCATGTCTCACATGGCGATGGGAAGAGAGAATGAGAGCCAAGTGGAAGGGGAAACCCCTTATAAAAGCACTAGATCTTGTGACACTTATTCACAATCATGAGAACAGTATGGTGAAAACTGCCTCCATGATTCAATTTTCTCCCTTCGGGTTCCTCCCACAACATGTGGGAATTGTGGGGGCTACAATTCAAGATGAGATTTGGGTGGGGACACAGCCAAACCATATCACTGCACAGGCACCCAAATCCAGGGTTCAGAGCCCAGAGCTCTGTGCTGGTGCTGCAAAGATGTTTGTTAATCAACTAACTTCTGAATAAAGCTCATTTGAATTCACGCGCATTTACTTGCAAACAAAAGGATCCTGACAAGAGTACAGACATTAGTAGTCACTTCGCTTTACCTTAAAAGCATTACAAAAACACAACAACCACAGTAATAACAATATATCCATCGAAGGAAGACCTGTGCTCCCTTGAAAAGGACCATTATAATATCTCACACTCTTAAGATGACTTTTCCTTTTCAAAGTATTCGAATGTCTTATTCTTCCGAAATAGGTAAGACAGAAACTGAGCACTTGTAATCCAGAGCTGATGTTGGTGTGTGCTCTAGGACACAGGTCTGCACATTTTCTCTCTAAAAGGCCAGATAGTAAATATTGTCGAGTTTATGAGCTAAGAGGCAGAACTGAGCATATGAAGTAGCTAGACAGGACCACTTAAAAATGTAGATATTGAAAAATGTTAAAACCATTGTTAGCTTGAGTGGTGTACAAAACTGGGCAGCAGACTGGACGTGGTCCATGGGCTGTTTGTTGACCCCTGTTCTAGGACATAAAAAGTCAAAAGGAATCATTCCCTAACTTCAAAGTGTTTACAGAGCTTTGTGGTAGATGATACCTTCTGGGGGGACATCTGCTGTTTTGTCTGACCAGCATCTGTTCCCTGTTTCAGTGAAAGCCAGATTTTTCCATGATGCACAGGCTCTTAATCTCACTCCACACTTGCCCCCCGTGAGGCTACACCTGATCCACCTGATTCCACACCTGCCCCACCTGACTCTACACCTGCCCCACCTGACTCTACACCTGCTCCACCTGACTCCACACCTGCCCCACCTGACTCCACACCTGCCCCACCTGATTCCACACCTGCCCCACCTGATTCCACACCTGCCCCACCTGACTCTACACCTGCCTTACCTGATTCTACACCTGCCCCACCTGACTCTACACCTGCCCCACTTGATTTCACACCTGCCCCACCTGACGCTACACCTGTCCCACCTGCTGTTACACCTCCTTCACCTGATTCCACACCTGCCCCAGGGTGATACATTCCCCAGGCCTGGGCAATAAGACTAACACATCCTTTTGATTTCAGTGATTGGCTTCAAGTTGGGCTCATGACCCAAGCCTATCAGTTCCAATCAGTCCCTGTCCCAGAGGATTTGCTGGAGTGATTGGTGATGAGGTTTCCACTCATTTCTTGCTGGACATGATGCTGTGAAGGAGTCAGCATGGCATTGCCGGGGCCACCTTGTGACTAACAAAGAGGAAGGAGAGCTGAGAAAGGAAGAGAAGCCACCGTCCATACCACATCCTTTGCACACGTGGGCCCCTCACACTCCAAGTGTGGTCTGCAGACCAGCTGCACTGACATGGCTTAGGAGCTTTGAAAAATAAGTACCCAACCCAGACCTTCTAAGTGAGGATGGGTACCTACTCAACATGTATATGTGATCTGCATGCCCAATAATGTTTGAGAAACACTTTTCTAGACTTTTAAACTTACATGAGCCAAGTTTAAGTTGGGTTGTGTTTGCAGCCTTTATAACTCAAAGAATCCCAAATAATCCACTTCTCATAATCCTGATTAATCCATTTCTCATAACATGACTCACGCAAATAGCATGTTTGCTTACACGTTCTCATCAGTGTACACTACTAATAGTAATCTAAGAGTGGCCACATTGTGAGTCAGATAGGGGGTGCTGTACTACTCAAGCCCAATGTCACTCATCTACTTTCTACATTTCAGGTTGACCTTGCAGCCCAGTGACAGCCTCTGATCGTTCAATGCTGAGTGAGCTCCATCATCCTAAGGAAAGAGGAGATGAAGGGGCGTCTATCTCAAGCCTGGCGTGGGGAGCAGGAAGGAGCCAAGTTTGCAGAAAGATGGCAAACTGACCATCCTTTTAGCTTAGGGGTTTCCAACCCTGGCTGCACACTGAAATCACCTGGGGAGCTTCTCAAAATCACAGGTGCTCACTTCCACCTCCAGCAATGATTGTGACTTGCTGGACTAAACTTTATGACTAAAGTTGAGAAAGGCTAGGCTAATGAAAAGTGACAACTTCCAGAGTGGGAGAAGACGAGAAACTTTGAAAGTAAATACTCCATAAAACCATTGCAGCAAACATCCCATGACAGACAGGAAGGACACAGGATGCAATCAGGTGGCTGAATGCAGGAGTGTCCAAGGTAACTCAGGACTCACCATAGCCAGAGGAACGATGCCCACCAGGTCCTTCTGGCTGACAAAGATCTCGGACACGGCAATGTCTGTGGTCCCCTTTCGCGGGTACTCCACCTGCCATGTGATGGGCTGAGTCCCCGAAAGGCTGCTGAAACTGGCTATTTCAAAATTCATCTGCACGACCTCATTGAATAAACTGCTGCTCCTGGAAGAGAGAAAAGAAAATGGCTTTAAGCCAATTTTGTTCAAAGGACCCTTCTCTCCTCATAATTGTACCCAGAAGATAAAGACAAAGAAGTGCCTCTCAGGGATGGCTCTAGGGTTTTGGTGGCGGCACCTGGGGCATGGAACCCCCAACAAGGTAAGGACTGGCATCTGGGACAGAGAAGCACCCACATGTTAAGGATATGGGCCAAGAATATTCAACAATGAGCAATAACCTGTGTCTGTGTGGATGAGGCTTTGGAATGATGATTACCAGCTCTGCAGATGACAAGCTAAGCCAGTTTATTTCACACCTGCAGTATGCACCTGAATGGCCTCTGTTCAGTTCTGTAGGTGTGGCAGATGCTCTAGGCTGGGGTCCCGACCCCTAAGCCATGAATTTGTACCAGTCCATGGCTCGTAAGGAATAGGGCTGCACAGCAGGAGGTGAGTGGTGGGTAAGCAAGGGAAGCTTCACCTCTATTTACAGCCACTCACTATAGCTCACATTATCACCCGAGCTCCACCTCCTGTCAGGTCAGTGGCAGCATTAGATTCTCATAGGAGCGTGAACTGTATTGTGAATTGCATGTGTGAGGGATCTAGGTTGTGTGCTCCTTATGAAAATCTAATGCCTGATGATCTGTCACTGTCTCCCATCACTCCCAGATGGGACAGTCTAGTTGCAAGAAAACAAACTCAGGGCTCCCACTGATTCTACATTATGGTGATTTATATCATTAGTTCATTATTATTCAATATTCATTATTATTACAATGTAATAATAATAGAAATAAAGTGCACAATAAATGTAATGTGCTTGAATCATCCCCAAACCATCCTTCCCTCACCACTCCCATCTGTGGAAAAATTGTCTTCCATGAAACTGGTCTCTGGTGCCAGAAAGTTTGGGGACCGCTGGTGTAGGCCACTCACTCAATGGTACCTTCAACCCCCTCTGCTTGTCCTGCTCTGCTAAAGGGGCTGAGAGGCCTAAACTATATTCTCAGACCCCCTTGCTGCTAGATGCAGGATTGAAGCAGAGTTTGCTCCAGTCAGACCCACTCATTTGGGAAGCAGAGGAAGAAGTGGGTTCTAGAGCAGAAGCCAGGAAGGGAGTTTGGGTTTTCTGGTGAGCACAGTGGCCCTGGTTCTCCTGGGGCAGCTGTGGGGTGCCCCTGGCATCCAGGCCCTCACATCATCATGCCAACGGGTGACAGTGGTGTTTCCACTACAACAGTCCTCTGCAGAGGTTGGACCTTTTTCATCTGTGTTATCGCTGGCTGCCCTGTCTCTGGCTGTGTAGTAAACACATTCAATTCAGTGGTTCTCCTAGAGATTATGTGAATTGCCTAGTATCCTTTAATGACACCTCTTCTGCTTAGAGGGGCTAAAACTTAGCTAAAGAGACTCTTTGTCTGCAACTAAGAATTCTGACCAATTCCATGCATTTGAAATATATGTATTTTGGGAACTACTGTTGGTCCAAACTTTTTCATTTTTTAGATGATAAAATTAAACCCAATAAAGGAAAGATGACTTGCCCACAACCACATAGCTAGCTAGTGCAGAGTCAACATAAAATGTAGCATCTCCTGTTTCCCAGTCCAGTGCTCTTTTCAGATCCTCGCCTAAGACAGCTGGTGGTCAAATATGACATCACAAGGCTCCAACAGTTTTTTGTTTGTTTGTTTGCTTGTTTCCTTAGGGCAGGAGACAGCAAACTGTGTCCTGTGAACCAAAGGCAGCCAGCTGCCTATTTTTGTGAGTAACATTTTACTGGCGCACAGCCTTGCCTATTTGTCTACATTTTCTTATGGTTGCTCTCGCATCATAAGAACATGGTTGAGTAATTGCATCAGTCCATGTAGAGCCTGCAAAACCTAAAATATTTCTTATCTAGATCCTTACAGAAAACTTTTGCCAGTATTGGCTACAGAAGGTCAGAGAAGGGGAAGTTGGCTAAGCTTTGTAGAGCTGTTGAGTCAATAGAACCACTATTGGTGGAAACAAGAAGGATGGGCATGGCAGGCATCATGCTGGATTTGTAGGGGGGGGGCAGGGTTCTGGTGAGCCTTGGCATCCAGCCTGAGGTGTCTCCAGTGCCCTCTGCTGATATGCTAAGGATGACGCTAAGTGGTGGGTCAGCAGTCAGCAAGACCTCAGGCTGCCATCCCCTGGAAGGCTACATGTTTGCAGATGAATTAAAGGAGATTTTCCATAGCATATCAAGAAAGAAACAACAGATATGCTTAAAAACTGCATCTCAAGCATGTGCCAACATGAAGAGTAGCAGTGAAACACTTTCCTTTGCTGGGGCACTAATATTGAGTGCACCATTCAATCTTCAGGGCTTGATTGACAGCCATAGCGCTAACTCTCCACCACATCACCCTCAGTCCTGCTCAGTGGCTGTGGAGGGATGTAACGGGGAGGTTACTGCACCAAACAAAGCACTGGGACTCGTGAATCTTCCTTAAGTTCACAGGGCCGGGAATAGGGCTCAGAGAATCATGATTTATGAGATGCTAGAGATTCCTCTGGAAGGAAAAGAAATCGAAGGTCTTGACCATCAAGCTAGGGGCTGAAAATCTCAAGCATGAATTGCTGGTCTTTAAAAATGAGGGAGAGGTGTCTTGAGTCTAGAGTGTTTTCAAACTAAGAGATGTGTTCTTGGTCCGGCAGCTGAGGCCCACAGGGGTCTGAGCGTGCACAACTCAACAGCCAGGACGACCTCTCTCACTGCAGGCCTGCAGACAGTTTTGCATTCCAGGGAGTTTAATCTCATCTTCTTAGCAAGCATGCCTGGACCTGATTCTCCTTATCTGCCACTGGGTACCGGTACTGGTGCTGTCCAGGAGCTGCATGGCTACTTGACTGACTCTACTCAGAAAATAATTCAGTTCCCTTAGTATTGGATGTGGCAACCACCCAAATGTCCAAAGACCCCCTTTCAGTCCCAAACGGATGCCTGTACTGGCACAGCACCACAGAGGTTGCAGTGAGCTTTCAGCCTGCACCTGTCTTCACTCTCTTACGAAGTTCTGTGAGCACTGCAACCACTCACATCATCTCTCCGAGACTCAGAGGCACCATCTAGAAGATTGAAATAATGACATTCCCATTGTGCAGGGAGGAAAGAGGCGTGAAAAAGAAGCCAGCCCAACTTCTCATGCTCCAGCGGCAGCCTCCTCCGCTGCCATTATGCTAACGAAGGGCATTAAGAAAGGCATAGTCACGGACCAGAGAAAAGAGAAGGGGTATTTTTCCTTTTGGCTTGAAACACATTGTTATGTGATTTTTGTGAGCAGTGAGGTGACCTCCTGAAAGCGTTCTGTTGTAGTTGGCATAAGAATAAAAGTAACACATGACTGTTGACAATATACTCACTATGTGCCAGGCACTGGACCAGGTTCCACACATACCTTATTCCAAATCCCAATACAAACCCCGAGGTGGTGATTAAGGTTCTCATTTTGCACCAGGGCCAGAGCAGACACTCTTGAACCTCTGCTGCCAGAAAGTGTGTTTGCATCAACTTGCTCTTCAACCACAGATAGAAGGGGGCGACTCAGCAGGATCCCGTTTGAAACATTCTGCAGCTCCCCACTCAGATGCCCATCACTTGTGAGCCAACTCAACCTAATCTTGGTTTCAGAACGGCAAAAAATTTTACAAGTTTCACAACTGGATGAGAACTCCAGCTTTCTGGCAGCTGCACAGAATTCTAGATCAGGGTGACATAAGGGCAAGCTCCCTGGTGCGCTGGGGGCAGGGGCCTGGTTAGAACACTGACGTCTGTCTTTCAGGGAGTTGGAGATCTCCGACAAAATGAAGAAGAGGTAGTTCTGTGTCCACAGGGACCCTGGGAATGTGTGCGATAGAGCAAAGGTCAGACCATACTGATCCAACAGAGGAATGAGCCACCGGGAGGCCTCAGGATTCAACCTTCTGACACCAGACAAAGAATTCCTCTGGGAAGATACAGAACCAATGCCCTCGTTTCTTTATTTTTGTGCATTCCTATTCTTTCCTACCCTTTCTCCACCCCCACAAAGCCCTTGTCTTCTTTGTCTCTAAAAAATGCACAGTATGATGTATCTAAGTTAACGAAGATGCAACCCTATTTTGAAACTTGACACTTTTGTGGAGATGAGTGACTGGGCAATTTGGTGTTGTTGGTTCCACTCTGTTCATTTTAAGGGAGGTCTCCACTCTGTCCTTGCTGACTTAGGGGACGGCTGGCCAGTGGTACTGGACAGCAAAAGATTTTCCTAGAGAAGCTGGGAATCTCAGCTTTTTTTTTTCTCTAAAATCTCTGGATTTTAAATTATAAGAACCTTCACTTTTTAGCTGTAGCACAGCTCAGACAGCATCTCTGCTGACTCTCAGTTTCCCGTCTCTGTCTTAGAAGGTTCCCTCCAGTATCTACATATTCTGGCAATGGCATTTTATAGAAATGTTGTGAACCTGAGATGGAAGACGTCTTCACAAAAATGACAAATGTGTGATTCTCCAACAGTGGTGCCCAGGATCCTTGGTGCTCCAAGGGGTGAGGCAGCAGTGAGCATGGTCCCTAACCCCGCTCCTGCCCCCGACATACTCCTGTTGCAATGAGAGCACCTCCAATCAGATGTGTTGTCAACATTAGGCCTCCAACAAGCATTTCATTCAGATAATGAAAGAGAAAAGAAGAAATGAAACAATAAATGAAATGAAGAGAGGAGAGGAGGGAAGGAAGGAAAAAAGTGGGAGAGGGAAGGAGAGAGGAAGAAAGTTAGCAGCTTGAACCGAGACGAAAAGCCATGGCCCTTTAAGGGGAGCACATGCGGGTCAGGATGCCATGGCCCTTTAAGGGGAGCACATGCGGGTCAGGATGCATGCTGTGGGCTTCAGACGGACTTCCTGACTCACAGCCTGGCTTCCCCGGGTACTGGCTGGATGACTGAACAACTCTGCCTCATTTTCTCTATTTGCAAAATGGGGATGTTAATCCCTCCCATTTTGGAGTTGATCTGAATGAACAAGTCAAAGTGCTTAGAACGGAACTTGGCACCAGCAGGCATCAATAAATGGAAGCTGTTTCTTGTGTTTAGCAGGACTTGACATCGCATTCAGGCTCCGTGGCGTTAGGGATGGCTGCCTGAAGCCACCATTCAGACACACTCTTGAAGCCTGGTCCAGGAGCTTCCTGAGAACGAACCACAGTGGAGGGGCAGGCTCTCAACCACTCAGTGTGAACTGGGACTCACTAAGATGTGTATACACTGCACTTCCTGAGTGCCTGCCTCTGTGGACACAATGCCATAATGCACATTGTGCTGGCAGAAAGAGACTAAACAAATAAGAAATCTTTTCTTCTTTCAAGTCTTCTGCGGTCAGCGCCTTTCCACTGACTCTAATCAGACTGAAATATTTGCTAAGCTTTGCCTTGAAGGGAGCAAGAGTCTTTCACATCAGCTCATATGGGGCTTGTGATGTTGTTGGAGTAATAAAGAGAGGAATTTGAACACTTAAGTGACTCCAGAGAGCACCCAAGAACTATCACCTGCTAAATCAATAGTGTAGATTTCTTGCGGTAACTCTTGAACTAAATTTTCAAAATTGGCTTAAAAAGCTCTTACTCAAAAGCAAATAAATTCTCCCAGCAGTCACAATCAAGTTTGGACCACTGGAAACCTAATTTACCAAACCTCTTAGCCGTCAGACTCTATTTGGTAAGAAAATTGAGTGTGGGGATGTGTTAAAAGCCAAAAGGGCTTTACCTCCCTACTATAGGGAGTCAGGGAGTTCAGCTCCAAAGTTGGTTGACAGCTTAGTGCCCGCAGAAAGAAAAGAGACCAACCAAATAAAGAAAATCAACCTTCTCATAGGGAAGCCGCTACAGGAGAAGAGAATCACTCGATCCAGGCTTTGCTTTGTTCTTTCCACCTCATGAGCATTTCATGAAGGCAAGGACACTTGCTTCCTCACTGGGAAGGGCTTTCTTAGAAAGTCCCATTGACCCTAATGTCAGCACTCACATCTGAGGGCTTTCTGGGATCTCTACCTGGTGCAGAGGCATGCCCCTTGGTGGTGTGAGTTGCAAGCAACAGAAAACACCCTGCATTGACTGACAAGGAAAAGAGAATGGAACAAATGCCTCAAAATTACCAGGCAGACGGGAAAAATAGGCATAGGGCCTAGGTGGGAGAAAAGGAAGCCTACAAAGCTAGAACCTCAGATGCCACTTCTAGAGAGGACAGTGCTGCTGATGTCAAAAACTTTCTCCTGTTCTTGAGTCTTTGCCTTAAGGATCCCTCATTCAAAGATCTGAGTAAGGAGCTCTGATTGGCTGAGCTAAGCTAACACACCCAGATCCAATATGCCAGAGGAATGAGAAAGAATCTGGCCTTTTACAGAGGGAGTCCCTCCTTCATCCAAGGTCTCTGTACCTAGTTCAGGGTGTGGGATAACAGAGACAGGCAGCAGGGAGGAGCAAAGTGCATGAAGGTCACCCCATTTCCAAGCACCCTTGAATTACATTATGAGTTCGAATTTGAAAAGCCAAACAGGCTGTGCAGGGTGGCTCATGCCTGTAATCCCAGCACTTTGTGAGGCCAAGGCAGGTGCATTACCTGAGCTCAGGAGTTGAGACTAGCCTGGGCAATATGGCAAAACCCTGTATCCACAAACAAAGGAGCAAAACAAAAATAAAAACTAAAAATTAGTCAGGGTGGTGGTGCAGTCTGTAGTGCCAGCCACTTGGGAGGCTGAGGTGGGAGGATCCCTTGAGCCTGAGGAGATGAAGGTTATAGCATTGCAGGGAGGTAGAGGTTATAGCGTTGCTGGGAGGCAGGGGTTCCAGTGTTGTAGGGAGGTGGAGGTTCCAGTGTTGCAGGGAGGTGGAAGTTATAGTGTTGCAGGGAGGCGGAGGTTACAGTGTTGCAGGGAGGCGGGGGTTACAGTGTTGCAGGGAGGTGGAGGTTCCAGTGTTGCAGGGAGGTGGAAGTTATAGTGTTGCAGGGAGGCGGAGGTTACAGTGTTGCAGGGAGGTGGGGGTTACAGTGTTGCAGGGAGGTGGGAGTTACAGTGTTGCAGGGAGGTGGAAGTTAGTGTTGCAGGGAGGTGGAAGTTACAGTGTTGCAGGGAGGCAGGGGTTACAGTGTTGTAGGGAGGCGGAGGTTACAGTGTTGCAGGGAGGTGGAAGCTACAGTGTTGCAGGGAGGTGGGGGTTACAGTGTTGCAGGCAGGTGGAAGTTAGTGTTGCAGGGAGGTGGAAGTTACAGTGTTGCAGGGAGGCAGGGGTTCCAGTGTTGCAGGGAGGTGGAGGTTCCAGTGTTGCAGGGAGGTGGAAGTTATAGTGTTGCAGGGAGGCGGGGGTTACAGTGTTGCAGGGAGGTGGGAGTTACAGTGTTGCAGGGATGTGGAAGTTAGTGTTGCAGGGAGGTGGAAGTTACAGTGTTGCAGGGAGGCAGGGGTTACAGTGTTGCAGGGAGGTGGAGGTTACAGTGTTGCAGAGAGGCAGAGGTTACAGTGTTGCAGGGAGGGAGGGATTACAGTGTTACAGGGACGTGGAGGTTACAGTGTTGCAGGGAGGCAGGGGTTACAGTGTTGCAGGGAGGCAGAGGTTAGTTACAGTGTTGCAGGGAGGGAGGGATTACAGTGTTGTAGGGAGGTGGAGGTTACAGTGTTGCAGGGAGGTGGAAGTTACAGTGTTGCAGGGAGGTGGGGGTTGCAGTGTTGCAGGGAGGCAGAGGTTACAGTGTTGCAGGGAGGCGGACGTTATAGTGTTGCAGTGAGGTGAGATCTGGCCACTGCACTGCAGCCTGGGTGACAGAGTGAGGCCTTGTCTCAAAACAAAAACAAAAACCAAAAAAAACCAAACAAGCCACATTTCACTTCTCTCTACCCCATTCTCCAAAGTCTAAAAATTTACAGAAGCAGAGAATGCATGAAAAGGTGAAAAAAGAGAGAGTATTGCAAATCATATTGATGCAGTGAAACTGCTTAAAAGAATTGCAATCCTTATGGAAGAAACCTGAGTCTCCCCATCCTCTAAAGCAGGGGCTCTCCATCCTGGCTATTATAATTACCTGGGGAAATTAAAAGAAAAACAACCAATAGCTGTGTGTACCCTACACTAACAGAATGAGAATCCTGAGAGGTGACACTCAGACATCGGTATTTTAACACTTCAGTGATTTCAATGTGTTGTCGATGTTGAGAATCACCGCTGCACACAGAAGTGTGTTTTCTCTCTGTGATTAACAAGCTTTTCAGTCTCTTTTTTTTTTTTTTTTTTAATTTCCTAATTTCTTTCTTTTTTTTTTTTGGAGACGGAGTCTCGCTCTGTCGCCCAGGCTGGAGTGCAGTGGCCGGATCTCAGCTCACTGCAAGCTCCGCCTCCCGGGTCCACGCCATTCTCCCGCCTCAGCCTCCCGAGTAGCTGGGACTACAGGCGCCCGCCACCTCGCCCGGCTAGTTTTTTGTATTTTTTAGTAGAGACGGGGTTTCGCCGTGTTAGCCAGGATGGTCTCGATCTCCTGACCTTGTGATCCGCCCGTCTCGGCCTCCCAAAGTGCTGGGATTACAGGCTTGAGCCACCGCGCCCAGCCAACCAGGAGTCATTCTTGAATTCTTTCTTTCACATCCCACATCGAATTCATCAGGATTATCTTGAAAACACATCCCGAACCTGAGCACTTCCCACCACCTTCATTATGACTGCTCCAGCCCAAGCAACCATAATCTCTTACCTGGGTCATTTCAATGCCTCCTAACTGGGATGCCCATTTCTGCCCTAACCCCCCACTACCCCTACATCTCTCCTCAGTGCAGCAGCCAGAATAATTCTCCTGAAATGTGACTTGGGCCATGAGATTTCTGCGGCCTAAACCTGCAAGGCTTCCCCATCTCACTTGGCTTAAGCGAAAGTCCTCTCCAGGGCTTGTGAGGTTGAGCCTGACTGGTGCCACCCACCCTCACCCCTGGGACTCTCCTACCCCTCCCCTTGCTCATTCTCCTCCAGCCCCACTGACCTCCTCGAAGCTTTCAAACACTTCAGGAACATTCCTGCTTTAGGGACGTTGCACTTTGCTCCTTCTTCTGCCTGGAATAATCATCCATCACACATCCGGAGGCTTCCTCAACTTCCTTTAGGTCTCCGCTCACATGAGCCCTCCCATATCACCCTCTCACCTACACCTCCTGCCTCCTCTTCTACTTCTGGCCTTTTCTACAGCACCTTCACCCTCCCATCTGTCCTGTATCTTCCTTATTCATCGTATTCGTTGACTTCTTCCAGCTCCTCTTATCTAAAATGTAAGCCCCGTGAAAGGGTTTTAAAAACTTGTTTTGTTTACTGGTGAGTTCCAGCAATAACAGGACTTCATATTCTTAAAAATGAATTTTAAAAATTCTAGAAAAGATCCACTCTCTGAAAAGTTTGTCAATATATAAGAGAGGCCCCTGGAACCAAGACCTGCCCCTTTGATGAGTCGCTTGGCGTGGAGGTGAGAGAGGCAGGGAGGTGCGTCCATCTGTGGCAGGGTCCACAAACTCAAGCGCCTTTGGAAGCCAGGCAGGTGGAAAGCAGGTGATTGCACTGTCACACACAGGCCTTGACAGAGGCTGTAACACACTAGGGGCCCTCTGCCACATTTAGGGGCAGCTGCTTCCCAGTTCTAGCCCACCACAGCCAGGTGCAAATCTAGGCCCCTTGTTGCCAGAAATTCTGTTTTCCAAGAATAAAACAGAAGTTTGGATTTTTAAAAAATGGGAAATCTCCCACTGCGTAAATGTTGAAGCAAATCCAATTAAGAAAGGAGGCTGGGCAGCGAGGGAAATACAGGCAGGGGGAATAAAACTATGGATGAAACGAAGCCCTTAAGAAAGGAGAGAGACCATGGGAGCTTCCGGTTCTTCCTGGCCCCTCCTGTGTGAAAGCCCCGGAGGACGGCTCCAGGGAACCCCTGGCCACACGGGGGAGGGGTCCGTTGTTCTCTTGAGAGCCTGATGGTTTTTATTTTCCATGCAGGATGCAACTTCCTGAAGCAGAGCAGGTGGCCTGCATGGGCCTCGCATACCAGAAGTGTGCCATATAGTCATTCTCCAGCAGCTGAAGCTTGGGCTAAATTAGGTCACACTTCAGGAAGTGCAGCTGCCAAGAAGACCTCAGAGGTTCGGGTGTCTGGCTCCACGTAGCCCCTGGCCCAAGCAGGCTCCCGATGCTCCACAGGCATCATAGTGGGCTTCCCCGTGCTGCAATGGTGGGCCCTAGGCCAGCCCAAAGTGGGCACTGAGTCCAGCCCTTCGGATCCAATTAACCTGCTGGACAGAGGGTTCTGCCAAAAAATGATGAATCTTTCAAAGTGATTCTCAGATAAGATGGAACTGGAGTGCATGGGGGCTCTACAGACCCCCACAAATGACCAGAAAAGCTCAAGGAACCTGACAATGACCCTTTCACATCTCGCTCTCCAATGAGTGTAAATTCTCCAGTGGGAGACCAACCTTCCTGCCCAGGACCTTATGAGACACCTGAAGCAATAGAAAGGGGAATGAGGGAAAACCCAGTGATGCCTCACGCATGAAACTGTCCTCTCCTACTTCCCTCTCCCCAGCCGATACCTCAGGAGGTGGTTTGACGTGATGTCACTGAGGGTATCGAAGGCTGTCACACCAGATCTTTCATGCACCCCCATCCTCCTGTCCCATCTGGTCTCTGTGATGGTTAATGTTATGCATTACCTTGACAGAGCCATGGGATGCCCAGACATTTGGGCAAACATTATTCTGGATGTATCTGTGAGGGTGTTTCTGGGTGAAATTAACATCTCAGCTGAGTGAAGCCCTTGGTCCCCGGCAATGTGGGTGAATGTCATTCAGTCAACTGAAAACCTGAACAGAACAAAAGGGCTGACTCTACCCAGAGTAAGAGGGAATTCCTCCTGTCTGATCGCCTGGGACAGCAACTTTTTCCCTGCCTTTGGACTCAGAATGAGATATTGTCTCCCTGGTCCTTACACCTTCAGAATGGGAATACTTTCCTGGCTCTCCTGAGTCTCCAGCTTGACAACTGCAGTGGTTGGGACTTGCCAGCCTCTATAATTGCATGAGCCAACTCCTCATTATCTATCTATCTATCTATCTATCTATCTATCTATCTATCTATCTATCTATATTCCATCTATCTATTCATCCATCCATCCATCTACCTATCCATAATCTGACATCTATCTATCTATGTATTATCCATCCATCCATCCATTTATTCATCTATTATCTATATATCCATCTATTTATCTATCTATCCATCCTTCCATCTATCTACCCATCTATTATCTATCTATGCATCTATTTATTATCTATGCATCCATGCATCCATCCATCCATCATTATCTATCATCTTTCTATCCATCATTTATCTATCTATCCATCTATTATCCATCCATCCATCATCTATCTATTATCTATTCATTATCTATCTATCCATTCATCCATTATCTACCTATCTTCCATCCATTATTTATCTATCTAGCCATCTATCTATTATCTATTCCTCTATGATCTATCTATCCATTTGTATCATCTAGCTATCCTCTATCTATCTATCTATCTATCTATCTATCTATCTATCTATCTATCCATTCATCCATCTATCCATCTTCCATCCATTATTTATCTGTCTAGCCATCTATCCCTGTATGATCTATCCATTTGTATCATCTATCTATCCATCTATTATCCATCTATCAATCTATCCATCTATCTCTCTATCCACACATCCATCTATCCATCCATCCACTCATCCCATCTATCCACCAATCAATTAATCATTCTATCAATTCTATCTTCAATAAATCACTCCATCTGATCTATTCATCAACCAATCTATCATATCTATCCATCCATCCAATGTAGCCATAAATCTGTCTATCTAAATCTATACCTATGGACTCACCCACCCCATTGGTTCTATGTCTCTGAGGAACCCTGACTCATACAAGTTCCTTGCTGGAAAGGCTTTGGATGGGAGAGGCAAATTCCACCAGGAAGAGGGACACGGAGGGAAAACGCGCACCTTCGACATTCTCTCTCGACACTCTCTGCCCTCTGAACTTCCCCATTCCACAGCAGCTAACATGACCCTCCTTCCACTCTGGCCCAACCACAAGTGGGGTTCTTCCCTGGCCTGACCACAGTTGGAGTCCTTTCCTTAAGGACATAGAATTCTTCGATTCTAGCTTTGTTTCTCAGGGCCTCCAATTTGCTTCCTGCTCTCGCAGACACTATAGTTTGCACAGTTTTATATGATGCTATGAAATGTTAACCAAGCAGTTTTCCTCACTGGTGACTAACTGAGTTTCTTTCCTGTGCCCCGAGTCCTGGAAGTTAGCGAGGAGCTGCTGCTGCCCTCCGAAAAGCCAGCACAGTGGAAGAAAAGAGATGTAACATTTAGGGCTCCCAAGTAAAAAAGTAAATATATAAAGTAATCTGTAGACTGGCTGTACGTGAAGAAAATATTCGGGAAGAATACTCACCAAGCCCTCCGCCCAGCATCCACTCCTGGCCAGACTAAACACAGGCATGGAGGGCCCGCTGGAGGGGAGAGGCACGAGTGTGTGCAGGTCCTTTGGAGGGCGGAGCTCAGCCCTCACTTTGAGCCAGTTTCCTGTGCTCTCATTCCCTCTGTTGTAACTGCTAAAAGCAGCATCTGTTCTTTTGGTTAGACGCTGTGGTAAGTTATTAAATGGTCTCAGATGCTACCCACCCCAGTATGCACACCCCTCTGCAAGGGGACTCTGCTGTGCCGCCCATCGAGAGGAGCATCAGTCTCCTCACCTGCCTCAGTATGCACACCCTTCTGCAAGCGGACTCTGCCCTGCTGTCCATCGGTCCATCGAGAGGAGCATCAGTCTCCTCACCTGCCTCAGTATGCACACCCTTCTGCAAGCGGACTCTGCCCTGCTGTCCATCGGTCCATTGAGAGGAGCACCTGTCTCCTCACCCGCCTCAGTATGCACACCCCTCTGCAAGTGGACTCTGCCCTGCCGTCCATCGGTCTATCGAGAGGAGCATCTGTCTCCTCACCCGCCTGAATCTAGGCTGGCCCTGTGATTTGTTTCAGCCTCTGAAAGGCTGCAGAACTGACGATACAAAATTTCCAGGGCCTTGGAGAGCCTTCTAGCTGCTTTTTTCACTCTCTCAGAGCACTGCTCTGAAGCCAATGTGTCATGAAGACCCCTAGATGCAGGATCCCATGGAGAGGGGAGAAGCCTGGCCAACCCAGCCACAAGTGACTGCATCAGATGGATACAGCTCCAACAGAGGAACTGCCCAGAAAACTCCAACTTATCGTGAGAAATGTCAAATATTTGTTTGGAGCCAGTAACCTCGGGCCACCTTGTCAAGCAGCAATAGATGAAGGTTCTGATTTCTAGAGTTCTCTTGCTCATTCCCGAGTGATCCTAAAGTCTCCTCTGCACTTTGCCAGCAGCATGTGGCAGAGGTAGATCAGGATTAGACCGGGATGCCCAGGCAGAGAGGAATTCAGAAGAAGCCACCCCAATCCCCAGGCCCCTAAAGCCCTGAATGGTATGGAAATCAGTGGGACATTGGCCTAATTCCAGGGTAGGTCACTGAAGTTAGCTGAGGCGAGAACTGAGGCAAGTATGAACCTGGCCTCAGTTTCTTGCAGGAAGAGTGGGTAGAGAAGTGAAGATGGCACAGACTATGTACTTGGAGACCAGGTAGAAACATGGATGCCTCAGTAAATTTCAAGGCTAAATGATGGAATTACAAACCCCTGTGAAGGAAGCCACAAGAGGGTGAATACCTGAAGACCTAACATTTCCTACACAGTGCAGTGCTGTGATGAACTTGCCCTCCTGGGTCTATCTTGGGCAGATCAGGCAGAGTTCGAGAGGTTGAATCTACCGAGTTTCAACCTGAAATGGCTTATCAGACCTGGAATGAGTGAGATGAAGTTTTCTGCCACCAGATAGAACGGGGGGAGACACCAAGTTCAATGCCTGGCGAAGAAATAGGGTTGCACAGATTGTTTTTGCACGCTGGAGCTTGTAGATTGGAAATACACCCATGCGGTGGTCAGCTGAAGTGGATTATGGTTTAGCAACCTTTATTTCTTATTTAAGAGACAGGGTCTCGCTCTGTCCGGGCTGGAGTGCAGTGGTGCCATCGTGGCTCACGGCAGCCTCGACTTCTTGGGCTCAAGTGATCCTCCTACCTCCTGAGTAGCTTCCACTACAGGTGCTGGCCACCACACCTAACTAATTTTCTTAATTTTAAAGCTTTGTAGAGACAGGGTCTCAGTATATCGCTCAGGCTTGTTTCCTGGCCTCAAGCAATCCTCCCACCTTAGCCTCCCAAAGTGCTGGGATCACAGACAAGAAAACTGTGAATATCAGGAAACTCCGCTCCCAGAGCCAGCACTCGGCCACCATACTCAGCCACAGAATGTTTATCAAATGACCATTCTGAGCCTGGCCTCAGGATCTGTAATGCTTTTACCTCCCAAATCCTGACACTAGGTTGGCACAAAAGTTATTTCCATTAAAAGGCAGTTGCTTTCTTACAAGCCTAATAATAAACTGTCCCTCCACCGCCACTGCACTGATCCCCTTCCCTACCCTCTTACCAAGTCCTTCTGCCTTAGGACGACTCAAACCCGCCAAGCGCCCTCCACCTCAGTGCCCCGCCTGTGCTTTTCCCCAAGGCTGGCCCATCTTGGCATTCACCCCATGGCTCACTTATTCACGACATCCTCCCTGGTCACATGGGACTCACTCGGCCACTTTACGTATATGGCCTCGGTGCAGGATGCATTTCTATGCGTTTGGTGTTCACCATCTGCCTCTTCCTTTGTCTGGCATGAGCCCCATGACAGCGAGGACACCATTCTAGTCCCCGTTATCGCTTCATGATACATCACAGCACTGACTCGTAGAAAGTGCACGGCAAATGTTTGCAGAGTGAATAGAGCAGTGAAGATGGTGATTGCTCCAGTAGCCGAGTGCCCTGACAGTCATACTTTTCTTTCCTTCCACAAGTCAGGTTGGTATTCATTTTTACTCATGAAGGGAGTAGGCCTCTCTGTGTAGCTGGAAAGGACAGAAGCATCCTTTGAAGCTATCAGCCTTTCCAGAAGGGTTGAGCTCATTCCCTGAGAGAAGCAAGACACAGAGCTCATTGGAGACCTTCCAGGACAGACACGCTCCAAGGTCCACTCCTAAAACTTTGCATTTTCAAACTATCACAGACGACAGAAACTGGATTTGCTCCAAAGCTTTTGCTATTGAATTTTATGCCTGCTGAGTGCTTCTAAACACAGAATGAAGAGGCTGAATTAACTATGCAAAAGGATAATTTACAGTTAATTTTCGTAATTGATGGATGGAGGGTCTCTGCGGTAGCACTAACTGCTAAGACTAAAAGGCCCTAGAGGGGATACAGTTTTTACATGTAAAACAGAAGGCTTTCTCTACTCAGCATCCAACTCATTCATCCATTCATCCATCCATCAAGCATTCACCAGGCACCAGATCTGCGCCAGGCACAGTGGGAGAGGTGCAGAAGCGAATCACTGTGGTCCACGGTGGGCCCCAGACCGCCACAGGGAGTTCCCTCATACTTGCAATCAGTGCCCCATCTGTTTGGCTAAAGACACGCGAGGAGACTGACCAGAGTACACTGGAAGGTGGCAAGTCTTGGGGCTGCTCTGCTCTTGTCCCTGCGCTCCCCCTGTTCCGCCCAGCTGCAAAGGTGTTTCCCAAGCAGGCATGGGTCCACTCGACTTGAGAAAGGCATCCAGTTCTCACTGCAGCACTTCCCTTTGTATTTAGGGGTCTGCATGAGTCTGCAAGACAGTCTTGGGTAATGTCTTTATTAATAATAATATTATTTTATTATTAATTATTACTTATTAATATTAATAATAAAGGAAAGAGGCTTAATTGCTCACAGTTCAGCATGGCTGGGGAGGCCTTGGGAAACTTATAATCATGGTGGAAGAAGTAAACATGTCATTCTTCATGTGGTGGCAGCAAGGAGAAGTGCTGAGCAAAAGGGGGAAGGTCCCTCATAAAACCATCAGGTCTCGTGAGAACTCACTCACTGTCACGAGAACAGCAGCATGGGGGTAACTGCTCCCATGACGCAATGACCTCCCACCAGGTCCTTCCTATGACAGACACGTGGGTATTATGGGAACTAGAATTCAAGATGAGATTTGGGTGGCGACACAGCCAAATCATATCAGGGTCCATAGTACACTCATTCTGGAATAATTTACACCAACAATTTCTGTCCTCTTGTTCAAGGTCCTCAGCCTTGGCTGCATGATAGTGAGCTTTAGAAGAACACTATTGCTTTTTAAAGAAAACTTTCCTTTTTTCTTTCTCCTTTGCAGATTCAGCTGATCTGTGGTAGGCATGGGTATCACTTTTCATTTTGGTAAAGCTTCCTAGGGTATCCCTACATGCAGCCAGAGTTAAAAAGGGTTTTTTAAGAGAATAGTTTCAAATATGGAGATGCTATTTCTGTATGAAAGTAGCAGCAGCAAAAGGCAATGGTCTCCTCCAGAGCAACGTGTCAGAGGCCCAGGTGCCCTGGCCGCCGTCGCTGCTCCAGGTTTCCCAGTGCCACAGGAAGGTCCTGTCCCCCAGTACCCAGAAGGGCTCGGTCACTGGGTGCTTCTTATTCTTTGCTTATCAGGCAGGAAAACCAAGCTCATCCTAGTCAGTTCTGCAGCAGGGATTTAATTCTGGTTATAAAGGTGTAGAAGGAGCAGACAAGTTAGGTAACCTGAGATTATCAACGAGAGGAAGATGCTTCCACCTTCAGGGTCAAGGGACAAACAGTGGGGGTGATGACCCCAGGGGTGAATTCACTGGATGAGAGCTGGGTCTACGCTGGGAGCTGCCCTGTGGGAGCTGCAGCTACAGAGGAATGGGGGCCACTGCCTGAGACACCATCAGAAGCAGAGGCCAAAAAACACTTGAGCTTTGTCTTTCCTTCCCACTGTCAACTGTCCTCCAGGGCCTCCTGCTGGCCACATGGAGCCAAAATCTAGTTGGCAAGGGGTCTGGAAAACATAGTTTGCAGGGATCACTGAGCAAAGGAGGGGCAGGAAATGGATTGAAACTAGACGAGCCACTGTGGGAACACACTCCCACCCAAATCTCACCCAAACCCCACCTCAGCCCCACCCCAGCCTTACCTCCAGCTCAGCAGCGCATGGTCCCAGCATTACAGTAAGATGTGGCGAGGGCTATGATATGAAGAAAGCCCGGCACAGTCCCTAAAACTGGGGCAACTAAACCCAGGGGGTGAGTGGGCTCCCCGAGACAGGGCCTTTGAGCTGAAAGCTGAGCAATAAATGAGAGAAAGCCAGGAGGAACAGGCAGGGGTATTTTAGGAAAGGGGCCATTGGGAGTGAAGAGACTCTGAGGAACTGAAAGAAGATCACTGGTCCGAGGGTGCAACGTGCACAGGCCCAGACACAGCCTCACATTGGGGAGCAAGTCTGGGCCGGGACCCTGCATCATTGCTGGGTGGTGGAAGGGGGCTGGGGGCTGTCTTCCACACTCATTCCTCCAACTTTTTTTTTTCTGAGACCACGTCTTGCTCTGTCACCTTGGCTGGAGTGCAGGGGCGTGATCTCGGCTCACTGCAGCCTCCGCCTCCCAGGTTCAAGTGATTCTCCTGCCACAGCCTCCCAAATAGCTGGGATTACAGGTGTGTGTCACCACATCCGACTATTTTTTGTATTATTATTATTATTGTTATTATTTTTTAGTAGAATCGGGGTTCTGCCATGTTGGCCAGGCTGGTCTCTGACCCCTGGCCTCAAACCATCGGCCTGCCTTAGCCTCCCAAACTACTGGGATTACAGGCATGAACCACCGTGCCCAGCCTCCTCTAACAGTTTTAAAAACATAGTTTTAATAACTGCCAGGTCAACATTTTATCTTTAAAAAAGAAACAATCTTTGAGAAGCTGTCACGATAGGAGGACGTGCTCTGGGGAGCCCCTGAAATCTTTTCCTTGAATGCATCCTCTCCCTCTGATCTCAGCCTTTGTTTTCCCTCACTCCTGGATCACTATGCTCCAGCTACCCTGGGACCTGTGCCTGCTCCACAGACACACCAAACTCATTCCCACGTTGGCATTTGCTGTCCCTCCAGCTACTCTGCATGTTTACTCCCCATAGAAGTCGACACTGTCAAACACTTAAACACCCACCTCAAGCAGACACCTCAAGGCCTGCAGCTCCAGAAACTACCACATTGCTATGTTGTCAGTGTCGCCCTTAACACCATTGGAAATCTTGTTTGGTTTTCCTTTGTTCATTTTCTATCTTCTCTGGTAAGATGTAAGCACCTCTAGATGAGAAACTTTGTCTTGGTCACTGTTGTATCCCCAAGGTTTAGAATACTGCCTGCAAGTATAGGAGGGGACGAATACATCTACATTAGTTAATAATAAAACCGTGAACTTATGTTCCTTTGTTCTAGCTTCCAGCTTAATTTAATTTTTCTTCTTTCCTTCCTTCCTTCTCTTTCTTTCTTTCTTTCTTTCTTTCTTTCTTTCTTTCTTTCTTTCTTTCTTTCTTTCTTTCTTTCTTTCTTTCTTTCTCTTTCTTTCTTTTCCTTCCTTCCTTCCTTCCCTTCCTTCCTTCCTTCCTTCCTTCCTTCCTTCCTTCCTTCCTTCCTTCCTTCCTTCCTTCCTTCCTTCCTTCCCTCCCTCCCTCCCTCCCTCCCTCCCTCCCTCCCTCCCTCCTTCCTTCCTTCCTTCCTTCCTTCCTTCCTCTTTCTTTTACTTTCTTTCTTCAGGCTGGAGTACAGTGACACTATCTCAGCTCACTGCAACCTCCACCTCCCAGGTTCAAGTGATTCTCTTACCTCAGCCTCCCAAGTAGCTGGGATCACAGGTGTGTGCCACCACACTTGGTTAATGTCTTTCTTTCTTTCTTTCTTTCTTTCTTTCTTTCTTTCTTTCTTTCTTTCTTTCTTTCTTTCTTTCTTTCTTTCTTTCTTTCTTTCTTTCTTTCTTTCTTTCTCTCTCTCTTTCTCTCTTTCTTTCTTTCTCTCTCTCTCTCTCTTTCTCTCTTTCTTTCTTTCTCTCTCTCTCTTTCTCTCTTTCTTTCTTTCTTTCTCTCTCTCTTTCTCTCTCTCTCTCTCTCTTTCTTTCTTTTCTTTCTTTCTTTCTTTTCTTTCTTTCTTTCTTTCCTTCTCTCTCTCTCTCTCTTTTTGTAGAGGTTTCACCATGTTGCCCAGGTTGGTCTCGAACTCCTGACTTCAGGTGATCCACCCACCCCCAGCTCCCAGAGTGCTAGGATTACAGACATGGCCCACTGTGCATGTTTGGGGATAGCATGGTTATTTGCATTAACCAATGCTTCTGTAAACTAACTTACTGGCAACTTTGCAGAAAGGTATAGCCAACTGGTTAAGCAGATTTGGAGAAGCAAAAGTAAATTGAGGAAAAGATGGAGAGAAGGAAACTCACTTCTGCGGGGGGCACTGTGGAAAGGCACAGCTACTTAGCATCCCCAGCTTCAGAGAAGCCACTATGAAACGCCTGGAAAACATGCCTAATAGAAAATGGATGAGCTGAAAAGAACAGCCTCCCTCGAAGACAGTGGTCTTCAGTCATCCAAGTTGCTTGTGCCGTGGAGATGATAAAGCACTTGACGAAATTAATGTTAACAAACAGTGTTCAGTGAGAAGAGCCCTGCGTGATGGGGTTTCAGTCTGCTGGGGCTGCTGTGCGTGGTGAGGGGAAGGCGGGTTCTTTAAGTCCTGCTGCCTCTGTACCGGCAGCCCAGTGTGATGGAAAGAACACGGGATCAGTGAAGCTCTGCTGCCTCTGTACCAGGACCTGTGAAAGGGGCAGCCCAGTGTGATGGAGGAACACAGAATCAGGAATGGGGAAGTGGGTGGCTGGCCCTGAGAGAGCGGATATTTCTCACTGCAGTTTCCCCGCATCCACCCGACTTAACGGCACGGCGGGCACGGCAGTTTTTTCCTGGGACGTCACCCTTCTCCTACTGTGTGGAGCTGTGATGGGAGGCTACGTTCTGGGGGAGGCTTCTCTATTTTAAAGCTGAAGTGGCTGATTCCTCTCTTTCCCATTCCGTACTGTCAGTGTGATGTCACCAAGTGGATTTCCCTTCTAGGTCCTTGCCACTAAGTGTTGCAAAGAAGAAAGAAAAGAGGGAAGGGCTGCCTTTGTCAGTGCCACGGGCGATGCTGGCTGACCTGTCTGCCTGAGGCCCTGGTGAAGGCAGCTGCTGCCTGGCCTCACTGGGTCAGGCTCACCCCTACATACCTCCTGATGCCTCTTACAATCCCATGACCTCTTCCCCTTCACTGCATGGGTCCCTTGGGCTTAGGTTAGCCGGATTTAGTTCTGTTGTTTTGCAACTGATACACCTGGCTTGGCCATTACCCTTGCCCCTCCCTGGGCCCAGCTGCCCCCTTAGTGAAAAGCGGGTATGGTAAGATGACCAGATGATCTCCCTGCTGTGCCTTCGCACCCTGGACTCTAGTGGTATTTGGCACCAACACTCTGGGAAGCCAGGGCCTGGACAGAAGTCGCTTCGGACGACAAAATCCTACCTTCCTCGGGTTACCTGGGAGTCACGTCAAACTCTTTCATCTCTAAACAGTTCCTTGTTTTGTGACACCAGCGTGGCCTGGCTTGAAATGGAGGCAGATGCTGTGAACAAATGTCTCCTCTGTGAACCATCTCCAGACACAGCAAGAGAGTCGGAGATCAGAAAAAAATGCAGTGGACGGCAAAAAAAATGGAGGATCAAAATAAGACTTCCCCGCACTGTTCTCCAGGGAGCAGTGTCTCCTTCCAGCTTCATCGACGGCGGTGACCCATCCTAAGAAGGGAACGCTGGCCAGCGAGCACCTTAACCTCCTCGGATGTGAGGGCTGCAGTCGCCACCGAAGCTGGTTCCCTTCAGCACCCGGGATGGACAGCTAGGGGCATTTTTCAAATCACAGGCACTGAGGCCATAGCTGTTCTGCTGCAGCAATGCGAGGGGACCTCCAATTTAGGAAAAGCCATTCTTAGGAGTCTTGGAAGCTGCCTGCATAGAGGGAAGATGCTGAAATGAATGGCATCCTGAGAAATCAGTTTAAAGGCTGCAATTTCGTCTTAGAGTAAACTCTGTTTAGGTGGGCTCCCTGGACTGAGGGCTGCGGGGAATTGAATAATACTGTGTTCACACTGGAAATGGAAAACATCATCCTTGTTGAAAAATAGTTTTAGTCCCAGATGCCTCCCTGTGCTGAAGTGTTACAAAGCAACCGTGACAGCTGTTCTTTCACTTTCTCCAATTCCCAGCCTTGCTTGGGAGGGAGGGTGGCTCCGGGTTCGCCAGGTGCAAGGGTGGGAGGTCCCTGGCTACCTCCATTTGCACCGTGCCACGTGCATTCTTTCAAGAAATACCCACCGAGCACCTGCAGTATGCAAGGCGGTTCTTAAAAGATGGGGGCACAGCAGCCACAAAACAAAGACCCTGTGTCCCGTGGAGCTTTCATTCCAGAGTCTGTGGGGTTGGGGGGCAGGGGATGGGAGGAGAGTCACAGTGGCTCTCCATGGTGAATATGCAGCCCACAGCAGGTGGCTCAGCACTGAGCAATGCTCCCGAAATGTAAGCTGTCACAGACTCACACGGGCATATCCCCTTTCACCTGGCCTCCCACGGGGTGGGGACACTGCCCAGAGTCTGTGCAAAGCTGTGCAGGGGGAAGGACTCAGTGCTGACCCAGAAGCAATTGATTCCCAGACCCCACAGAGGCCAGGGACGCCTGCAGTGGAGGTAGGGCTCTCTCTTGGCTGATTTCTTTGTTCCCTCTTATTTCCTCAGTGGGTGGCGGGGGCGGGGGCCGGTGCGGCGTTGACAGGAGGCCCTATGTTAGCGGTATAGAAGGAGCCCTACCGCTCTCTAACTCAGGAGAGACAGAGGTCGGAGCTCAGGCTCCTACCACACCTGCCAGCATTCTTTCCATGATTTTGTAGGCAAGCAGGAAGCATTAGGCTGTGATGAGATGAGAGAGATGGAAACTAAAATGCACTGGAGGTTGGAAGCTGCACAGGCGAGGGAGTCTGCATTTGTCCCTGTACTATGTCTCTCATCTTCAGAATCAAGGGATTGGAACCTGGTGGAATGAGTGGAGAAAGAGATGGGGACCCGTATTTATGGTGCAGATGCCCGTGCCTCAGCTCACACAGTCCTCAAAACAACGCCATAAAGTAGGCACCAGCTTCCTGCAGAATCAGGACCTGCCCCAGTGCACAGGGCTGCTGGAGCTGGACCTGAACCTAGACTAACTCAACTCCTGTTCCCATGCAGGAATCAGGTATGTCCAGACCAAAGCCTGAGCTCCATGGACTGGCTGTGTGAGTGTCTCCACACCGCAATCTGCAAAGTGGGAGTGAGGTGACACCCGCCATAGGCTTGCCTGGAGAGTGGAAAGGACCAGCTCAAGCTCCACTGAAGGAGAGGTCTTTTCTTACTTTAATTTGAGGGGGGAGAGAGAGAGAGAGAGAGAGGAGGAGAGAGGAGAGAGGGAATAGGGAGGAGACAGAGAGAGAAAATGAAGATGGAGAGAGAGAAGAAAGAGAGGTTCTTTAGCTGGGTGTGGCAGTGCATACCTGTGGTCCCAGTCCCTCAGGAGGCTGAGATGGGAGGATGGCTTGAGCCCAGAAATTCAGGGCTGCAATGAGCTGTGATGGTGCCACCGTACTCCAGCCTGGTGACAGAGCGAGGTCTTGTCTTTTTTTTTTTTTTTTTGAGACAGAGTCTCGCTCTGTCGCCCAGGCTGGAGTCACCCAAAAAGAGAGAAGGAAGATAAGAAAGGAGAGAAGAGAGAGAGAAGAAAGAAAGAAAAGAGAGAAGGAAGATGAGAGAGGAGAAGAGAGAGAGAAAGAGAGAGAGGGAGCAGAGAGAAGAACCATGAGAATTTGGATGACTGTGGCTGTGGCTTCAGGGAACCCCAGTGCAGAGCCAGGCTGGCTACAGAGGGAAACGTGGCCCTTGGAGTCCAAGGGCAGTGGCTCACCCTGAGAAGGTCCCAGGCCTCCTGATTCTCGAAGAAAGGAGACAAATGACAGGGCCAGGACCCTGCAGTTAAATGGCCCATAAGTAAAGGGAATCTGGGAGCCTGGGGGTCCTTGCTATAGGGGGACCTGGAAGTCAGCCATCTTCTCTCCCCATCCCCTAAGCCCATGTCCTCTCCGTGGCTGTTCTGACAGGCCATCCCTCAGCCTCAGCAAGTTTCCAGCCAGGGAAGAGAGCTTAGCACCTCCTGAAGCTGCCAATTCCATTGTCACAGCCTGACTGCTAGGAAGTCCTTCTTTATCTGGAGTGGAAATCTATGAGGGTAACTTCCTGCCGTTAGTCCCGAGTCAGCTTTGGAGGATAATGAACTTCACTCATTCATCCACTGCATCACTCATATGGTCCTTCCATCACCTGTTCATCCACTGAACACACATTCCTGAGAACCTGCCATTCAGAAACTGGGAGGAGTGTGTGGTCAATGGGAAAGATGCAAACGCGGGAGCTTCTGTTCCCCTGGGGTCAGGAGTCCCATTCTCAAATGTCCGAGAGTGCCGGTGAGGAGGAGATACAAATGAGTGAAGGGATCCAGGCACATAAAAACTAGAGCAGTAGCAGGTGCTGTGTGACGACCTTAGCAGCAGCCTCCGTGTCAGGGTAGGATGATGACCTGGGGACTGCCTGGCCCAGTTAAAGGGGCAGCTGCTAGCTACAAGGACCTTCAGCTTTTCCAGTAAGGCCAAGAATCTAAGTAGTTATGTCAAGACTCTCGGCTGTGTCTGTTTTTTTTTTTTTGTTTGTTTGTTTGTTTGTTTGTTTTTTTGAATCTCACTCTGTTGCTCAGGCTGGAGTGCAGAGGCACAATCTCAGCTCACTGCAGTCTCTGCCTCCTGGGTTCAAGTGATTCTCCTGCCTCGGCCTCCTGAGTAACTGGGACTACAGACATGTGCTACCAAGTCTGGCTAATTTTTGTATTTTTAGTAGAGATGGGGTTTCATCATGTTGGCTAGGCTGGTCTTGAACTTCTGACCTCAAGGGATCCACCTGCCTCGGCCTCCTAAAGTGCTGGGATTACAGGCATGAGCAACCACACCCGGTCGTCAATTTTTTTAACTTGGCAAAAAGTTCAGTAAAAAATGTAAAAAGACAAATGGGGCAAGCTGGTGGGAATGTAAAGTGGCGCAGCCACTTGGGAAAACAGCCGATCAGTTCTTTAAAGGGTTGAAAATAGAGTTCCCATATTCTACTCCTAAGTATATACATATCATACGGAAACATATCTCTGCATAAAAACCTCTACAAGGATGTTTCTAGCAGCCTTTATTCAGAAAAGCCCAAGAGGAGAAACCCAAAAGTCCATCAGCTGACAAAGGGTTGAACAAAATGTGGTCTGTCCACACGCTAGGCTGTTACTCGGCCATACAGAGGAATGAGGCACGGATGACCCCTCAGACCATGACGCTGAGTGGAAGACACCAGTAACAAAAGGCTACACACTATCATTCCATTGACACGAAACACCGAGAACAGGCAAATCCACGGAGACAGAAAGCAGATGAGTTGTTGCCGGGGGTTGGGGGAGGCGGGGAGGGCGTGTGACTGCTAATGGGTATAGGATTTCTTTTTGGGAGGATGAGAATATTCTAAAATTGATTGTGGTGATAGTTATGCAACTCTGCAAATACACTAAAAACCATTGAATTGTACACTTTAAATGGGCAAACCGTATAGTATGTATTTATAGTAATAAAAGTGTTGTATTAAAAAAAATAAAGGGTGGGCACAGTGGCTCATGCCTATAATCCCAGGACTTTGAGAGGCTGAGGCAGGAGGATCACTTGAGGCTAGGAGTCTGAGACCAGCCTGGGCAACATAGTGAGACCCCTTCTCTACAAAACATAAAATTATAAAAACTAGCTGGGTGTGGTAGTGCATACCTGTGGTCCCAGGTCCTCAGGAGGCTGAGATGGGAGGAGGGCTTGAGCCCAGGAATTCAGGGCTGCAATGAGCTGTGATGGTGCCACTGTACTCCAGCCTGGTGACAGAGTGAGGTCTTGTCCTTTTTTTTTTTTGAGATGGAGTCTTGCTCTGTTGCCCAGGCTAGAGTGCAGTGGCGCATCTCAGCTCACTGCAAGCTCCGCCTCCTGGGTTCACACCATTCTCCTGCCTCAGCCTCCTGAGTAGCTGGGACTACAGGTGCCTGCCACCACGCCCGGCTAATTTTTTTGTATTTCTAGTAGAAACGGGGTTTCATCATGTTAGCCAGGATGGTCTCGATCTCCTGACCTTGTGATCTGCCCGCCTCAGCCTCCCAAAGTGCTGGGATTACAGGCGTGAGCCACCACGCCCGGCCAAGGTCCTGTCTTTATAAACAGAAACAAGGCTGAAGAACATATGTCTGCCTAAGCCAGCCTCAGCCTGCCTGCATGCAGCTTCCAATCCAGCATGTCTACACCCCTTGTCTCTGGACAGCCTGAACCTCCTGCCTCTCCTTATGTGATGTGACTCAACACCATTCTCCTTAATCCAGCAGGAGAATAACAGTCTAAAGGGGAGTTGCCAAGACTGAGATGCTGTTCTTGCTCTGGCCAGAGGAACCAGGGGGAAGTGGGGGAGACCTGGAGTCCCTCGTTGGGAACCTGGACCTTGACTCACACAGCCTTGGCTTCAACTGTGCAGCTACATTACGCGATAGTTTGCAAACTGTCATTTTCTAAGCACTGAGAATTTGCAAGCTTTTCTTTTTCTCCACCTGCACAGTTTCTGAATTACATGTTTCTCATCCTGTTTTCCTGAGTGGTTTATTTTCTGACCCAGTTGCTAACTTTCGAGTATACATCTCTGTTAAGCTCTGCCGTCTGTTTTGAGGCCATTATAACAGGCAGTAGCAAGCTCTTGGATCTGGATCCTGTCATCCCGAGTCTCAGGCAGGCCTCCCTGTCCTGGATCCCTTGTGATTGCACTAACTCTGACTTCCACGTTGCCCTCCAACGGGTACACACATGCCTCAGCCTGTGGCCAGAGTGTTCTGGCCCTAGCCCAGCCCAGGAGAGCCCATGGGTATATCTTCGCCAATTTCCCAAAGCCTTCAAATCCCAGAGAAGTCATTTCTTTTTGGGTTATGATGGTTCATTCAATGAACAACCTCCACTGTTTATTTTTCTTCCTCTTGAGGAAGGCACAGTAATGATTCACGAAACTTGTGTTACTTCAAACATCACAATGATGATGATGAATAGGAGTTATTCTAAGCACTGCACGTGCAGTGACCGTTTAGTACTCATAGTAACCCTGGGGGACAGGTACGGCTTTATTCCCACTTTACAGATGAGAAAACTGAGGCACGGAAAGCATAAGTATCATGCCCAAGGCTGCATTGCTGACAAGAAGGAAAAAAAGGAATTCAAATCCAGGCTCATTCCAATCCAACCTCCTTCGGGTATCAAATAGGTGCTACAGGCCCTGGAAAGTGAATGCTGAGCGAAACTACTACTGCCTCTGTGCCGGGAGATCATTGTGGTATCTCTGCATATTTTATGACAGCTTTTCATGCGATGCAAATCTCTCTGGAAGCCAGAGAGAGTGTCTCCCTCCGGGGCAGAGGGAAGATTTGCTTTCTGACCAGGATAATTAGGAGAGTGTCTTGCTGCGGGCTGAGTTTGGGCAGGTGGGCCAGAAGCCTGGGTATGTTTGTGGGTGTCCTAAGCTTAGCATTTCTCAACTGTGACAGAGGCCTTTTGGTGCTCCCCAATTCCACCTGGGACTGCTCTGCCTCACCCCTGCCGCCCTGCCCTGGGACTCAGCGGGGAGGATAGGGAACCATCGCACATGCGAAGCTCACGCTGCCTGTCCTGCTGTAGGGCTCTGTCTGAATCCATTTGGGGTCACTGTTTCTTGGCCAGTGGAATTTAAGGAAGTGTGGCAGGCACACCTCAGGAACTGCTCACCTATTTCACACTTGGCCTCCTGAATTAATGCTAAAATAGATAATAAAGAATCAGGGAAACCTATTACTATACAATGCAACACGACACTATCCAGAGAAGGTAACTTATAAGGGGGTGAGGGGCTGTGGGGAGGGGGAGGTGCAGGTTGTGGATTTTTATACTAAAACCTGGAAGATGAGCAGAGGCCAGTGCACAGTGGGCGACAGGCAGCGTGTGCTGGGAGGGAGGCAGGCGGAGTGAGAGGGATAGAGGGAGCCAGGTGAGCGTGGAGGGAGGTCTGGGTGGAGGGATGCAGGCTGCAGAGAAGTCTGGTCTTGGTCCTGAGGGCAAGGGGAGGCCCTTACAGGGCTGCATGCTAGATAGCTTGCTGTGGGGTGGCTGGCGGAGGGCTATTCTGCGCTAACACTTGTCCCTTGTGCACCTTGCCTTCGTGCCCTGCATCAGGAGAGCTGTGCATGGCTCCTTTCCAGCCGGGAGTCTGTGGATCCCTCTCCATATGTAGGGAACCAACATGACAACCTGGTTCTTACCCTGGAGCCTGACACACCCTGCAATCTGGGCTGTGGTCATTGGTCACACTGCTTTCAGGCTTGCTGACTGTCCTCCAGTCCCAGATGCTCCCAAGGCAGCTCCAGCCTGCAGCCCTTCCACAGACTGTCTCATAAAATCAGCAGCAGCATTGCAGGTGTCATGAGTTTGCAAACACAGTCCCTGACTTTCTCTTCTTACACCACATATCTTGGCTTGTGGGCTGCTATAATAAAACCTCACAGACTGGGTGACTCAGCAACCACAGAAATGTACTGCTTACAGGTCTGCAGGCCGAAGCCCAAGGTCAAGTCAGTTTTGGTGTCTGACAAGGGTCCTCCTCCTGGTTCATAGATGCTGTGTCCTCACTTGGTGGAAGGAAAGAGGAGCTCTCTGGGGCCTCTTTCATAAGGGTGTGAATCACATCCCTGAGAGCTTCACAGTCCCCACTCTCTAAAACCACCACATTGGGAGTTACATTTTAATATATGAATTTTGTGGGGGGTGGGACACAAACATTCCATCCACAGCACTGGGTCAAGGCTTGGGTTCAAGCAACCCCTGGCGATTCCCAACTAAAAGACTCCAACTACGTACAAATGAATGAATGAACATACACACCTATTGGAAACAGACTTTTTTTTAATTAAAAAACTTTTTTGAATCAGCTTCTTGCTGTCACCCAGACTGGAGTGCAGTGGTGTGATCTTGGCTCGCTGGAGCCTCAACCTCCCTGACTCGAGCAATCCATCTGCCTCAGCTTCCTGAGTAGGTGAGATTACAGGCACACGCCACCACACCTAACTTTTTAAAATTTTTTGTAGAGACAGGGTTTCACCATGTGGCCCAGGCTGATCTCGAACTCCTGAGCTTAAGTGATCCACCTGCCTTGGCTTCCTAAAGTGCTGAGATGACAGGCGTGAGCCACTGTACCCAGACAGAAAAAGACACGAAAGTCATCTTGTGACCAGTGTCTTTTGTACTCTGGAAATTTGGATCATTTCCTCATCTTAAAATGAAGGCACACCAAAGTGCCTCTGTTTTAGGTGTTACAAGAATTCAATATGCTTTGCACAGAGTCTGACCTGGAGTGAGGGCTATTTAAGAGTTGGGTGCTGCCACTGTTATTTTTATTACTATTATCCTTAAGCTCTGACCTCCAAACTCCATATTTGGAACGCATATTGCCTGCATCGTGTTTTCCTAATTTGAGGTACCTATTGTTCTGTTATTTACTTTGTGTTTTCTCTGTAGATCGAGTCACTATTTTTCCTCAAACTTACATACATGTATTTAACAGAGAACAGTATATCAATGCATCACTTTGAAAATGAGATTCCCTTGCCAATATACAATCAATAAAGTGAGTGCCTCATTAGCCCCTCTTGCAGGACAAAGTCCTGAGCTTGAAGGCTGATCCCCAACAGGACTCATCGGGAGAATTTGAGAGCGCAATAGATACAGTCACGTTCTCACTTTGTGATTTGAGTGGCTTAATGCCATTGTGTATATGATCCACATAAAGTCATCTGCTACAGTCTGAATGTTTGTGCCTTCACTGTCCCCCTGATAAGTCCAGATGCTGAAATCTAAGCCCCCAAGGTGACGGTGTTAGGAGGTGGGGTTTTAGCAAGGTGATTAGGTCATGAAGGTGGGGCCTTCCATGATTTGGCTTAGCGACATTACAAATGAAGTCCCAGAGAGCTCCCTTGCCCATCTGGCCACGTGAGATTAGAGTGAGAAGACGGCTGTCTAGGAGGAAGGGAGCCCTCACCGGATACAGAATGTACTGGCACTTTGATCTTGAACTTCCCAGGCTGCAGAACTGTGAGCTCCATTGCTGCTGTTCGTAAGCCACCCAGTCCATGGTACGTCGTTATAACAGCCTGGATGAACGAAGACACCGTCTTATGTAATACTTTGGGCAACAAGGCTTATTTGGCCGGTGCTATCCACTGCTGCCAACACCCACTACAGACAGCACCACAAGAATGCATTTCCCGGATGGAGCTGTACATGACGCATCCCCACACTGGGCAATCCCTTTCCATTCTCCTTCCGCCTTTATGGTCCCATGTATCTGCGAATATGGCTCTAAGTGAAAAAGGAAGAGCAGTCAGTGAAAAGCGGGGTTTCCAGGTCTTGGCTCTGCTTTTTCCCATGTCCTGTAACCTCTGCACCCCCAGAGGAGAGCAGGTGCTACCCAGGAAGGCTCTCGGGGAGGCAGGAATTGTCCCAGGCAGCAGGGAGGGCTTTTGCTGAGTCTGAGCACAGGGCTCCCCACAGCATGAGCCAGACGTGGCTGCAGGGATGAGGCAAGGATGAGAGTAGTTTAAATCAGCTTTATGTAAGACAAACATCTTCCTTCCCGTGCTGGCTTAGCTTCCTGTTTAATATTTGCCACAATTTTCTTTCCACAAAAGGCACAGTTGTTTTTTGTGTGTGTGTGTATGAGAGAGAGAGAGAGAACAAAACAAGGAAGATGCAGAGGAAAAGCTCACACATCATTAAGGAATGTTTAAATAAAGACAGCAGCTTGGCAATTTTATTTGCTTATGTAATAGTGGAAAAATACAAGCCCAAATTCCATTTCCCCCTGTAGCTAATAATCCTTCTAACCACAACAGAGCAGAAATTGTAGTCTTGCAAAGTAGGTCACAGATGGCTAAATAGATCTTTGTAATATATATTATATATTTATACAAACATATTAATAGATGTCTATACTATAAGTCACATAGAAGCATATATTATATATTTATAATAATATATAATGCTGACGTATATTCGGCTATGGTCATTGTTTAACTTTTTTGACATTTAAAATAGACATTTTAAATGGGACCCATGCGTGCAGTGGCAAATATTCAAATATAACAAAAAATATGCGAAAATTTAGGTTTTCTCCCATCCCTGACCCTTAATTCCTCAAATCCCCTCCCATTGTAGAGCTTCCCAGAGATCTGCTATGCATTGATACATATATTCCTGTTTTATTTGTTCTTCTGCATTGTGGTAAGATGCACACAATGTAAAATTTGTGATCTTCACCGTTTTTAGGTGTGCAGTCCTCGGCACCAAGCACATTCACGTTGTTCTGCAGCCATCACCACCATCCATCTCCAGAACTCCTTTCATCTTGTAAAACTAAACCTCTGTCCCCATTACACATGAACTCCCCACTTCCCCTCATCCCAGCCCCTGGCACCCGCCCTTGTATTTTCCATCTCTATGAATTTGACCACGCGAAGTACCTCCTCTAAGTGGAATTCTACAGTATTCGTCCTTTAGCGACAGGCTGATTTCATGAAGCATAATGTCCTCAAGATTCTTCCATGCTGTAGCCTCCCTTTCATTTTCTTTTTAACCTCAAATAGTAATACGCCACACACGCAGCTTGCTACCTTATTTGACTTTGCAATATTTCTTAGAGAATGTTCCAGATCACTGGGTATGCATGTGACTCATTTTAAATGGCTACACAATATTTCAGTTAAGGGAAGTGCCAGAACTTATCTGACCATTCCCCAATGCCATAATAGATGTCTCAGGGCCTGTGTGCTCCCCTCCTGCAGGACACACTCCTGCAAGAAAGGTCGGGTCACAGCCTTTGGGCATTTAACATCTCCTATCACCAAACCACTGTCCAAAGAGATGGCATTAGACTACAGGCTCAATAACAACATCCCCAAATATACATTTTTCACGTGTGTGGTGATCTGGCATCAAGAACATAGTGTTCAAAAAAGTAGTCACGGCCTGTACGTGTACAGACGTTTCATGGCTGCAAGAGTGAAGATGGTCCATCAGTTGCCGATGCATTCACTTTAGCCGCCAGTGGAGATGCCTCCTGGATTCAAGCCTTTGCTAACTCTTCCCCTGGAATCTAGGCTGGCCCTTGGAAGGGGTTTTCCGAAGACAATTGGCAGTCATGATGCTGCAGCAGACCGGAACCTAAGTCTTGAGGGGTCGTGGCAGCTTCTCTGCTCTGTGCTCTGGGGAAAGCCAGCCTCTAACTGCCCTGAGGCCACCATGGTGGGAGGAGTGGAAACTGGCTGTGGGGACAGCCACATGGAGAACGATGGCCCCCGGACCCTCGTCCAGTGGAGCACCCGGCTGACCACAGCCAACATCCATTTGCCAGCTGCACAGATGAGGCCACTTGGACTTTCTGGACCCAGTTGGGGTGGCCTCAGTGGGTGCCACGTGGATCATTGTCAGCACCTACTGGGTCTCACCAAAATGATACACGTGTGAAGAGCGGCAGAAAGATGGCTGTGTAAAACTGCACATTGGGGGTGCCTGTTACACAGCAATTACTAACCCTACAGACCATTCACGGCACAGTGAGATATACACAAAAGGTAGAAAACCAACCCCAGACCCTAACGGTGTCAGTGTTTAGGTAGCGAGAGACCCAAAAATGAGTACTTACACTAGAATATGCTAAGGCTAAAAAGACAGAGCATGCAAAGTGCTATGGTTCAAGAAGGATGAGAATGGCTAACTAACTTTACCAGCTGGCAGGATTGAAGGGGGGCTTCCTGGAGGAGGTGACACGTGCTCTGGGTCCTCCAATGATATTGCAACTGTCATGCATAGAACTCCAGAAAGTTTCTCATTAATTCCAGTGGTCTCCTGCTTCCAAGGAATTATTTCCTATAGAGGCCAATAAAGGTCAGGGGACTTTCTCTGAAATATTCTCCAGCTGGGGCAGAGATGGTGACTGAGAACTAAAACCATGTGAGAAATATTTCCAGTGCCAGCATCCAGATTCCCTCCACAGTGGATCATCTACCTCTTTCAGTTTGGATTACGAAATATGTCTTGGCAGGAGCTGTCTTCATCCTTCTACAAAATACCTGAAATGCTCGGTTAGGTCTTCTCCTACTCATTTTCTCCCAGAGCTTCAAGAGTCCCACGGAGCCATTCAGCAGAGACCCCCGGGGAGACCCCTCATGGAGCTTTTCTCTGCAGGAGTGGAACCATGGATGGAGATGTTTGAATGCTGCTCTTTCTGCCCAGGAGTCCAGCTTCATGCATGGCTTCTTCAGCCCTCACTGGTGTAACCTGTAGTTGGGGTTGAGGGGGGGCTGCTGTGTGGCTGCTGGACCTCCATTTGGGGGTGCTCCGGAATACTCAGCACATGGTGAGAGAGGGAACCAAGGAGCAGCATTTCCCCTCCTCTCCTCTAGGGTCCAGCCATTCCCAGCTGTTGACGGAGCTCTCAGTGGCCTGGAGTCTTCTCTGTTCCCAGCATCAGGTAGGACCAGGGAGATCTGATCAATACCAGTCTGATTTAAGGTAAGCCTTTCTAGAGGTGATTGCTTCAGGTGGAGAACGCTTTGCCACCTGCAGAGCAACTGTTCTTCAGTACTTAGCTCAAAATGGATTTTTTATAAAGCCTTTTTTTTTCAAAATTCTTTTTTGTAAAGCCTTTTTTTTTTTTTAACCAATATTCTGCATAAGGGAGACTTAGAATCTCGTCACTGAAATAATTTCCCCCAGTGCATTGCATGCTTTTACGCTTTCAAAAAACTCTTATTTATGTATATGTTGTATAGTGTACAATGTCGGCATAGAAGTGCATCTATTTAACCTGATACAATTATATCTAATAATGAATTGCATGCTCAAAAATTACTTACAATTAGGAGTATAAGATCAAAGATGTTTGGAAACTAATGGTATATATTGATTTAATTAGCCATGTCCCTAATGATAAACTTGTGGGTTGTTTTCAGTGTTTTTCTCTTATAAATAATGCTGCAGTGAGTAAAACCTTGACGCCTTTTTATGAGTTCTCTTCTCAGTCACTACAAATGGAACTGCTATTTCATAAAGGGTAAACATTTATGAATTGAATGGAAAATTCCAAATTGCTTTCCAAAGTGTCTGTACAGGCCTGATTCCAAATTGCTTTCCAAAGTGTCTGTACAGGGCTGGGTACCATGGCTTATGCTTATAATCTCAGCACTTTGGGAGGCCAAGGTGGGAGGATCGCTTGAGCCCAGGAGTTTGAGGCTGCAGTGAGCTATGATTTTGCCACTGCACTCCAGCCCGGGTGTATTAGTCCACTTTCATGCTGCTGATAAAGACATACCTGAGACTGGGAAGGAAAAGAGGTTTAATTGGACTTACAGTTCCACGTGGCTGGGGATGCCTCAGAATCATGGTTGGAGGCAAAAGGCACTTTTTACATGGCAGTGGCAAGAGAAAATGAGGAAGATGCAAAAGTGAAAACCCCTGATAAACCTATCAGATCTCATGAGACTTATTCACTACCACGAGAACAGTATGGGGGAAACCGCCCCCATGATTCAAATTATCTCCCACCAAGTCCCTCCCATAACATGTCAAATTATGGGAGTACAATTCAAGATGAGATGTAGGTGGGGACACAGAGCCAAACCATATCATTAGGTGACAGAGTGAGACCCTGTCTCAAAAAAAAAACACAAAAAAATAAAAGAAAAAAAGCATCTATACCAATGTACACTCCCACACAGAGTGTGCAACAGTCTGTTTCTCCTGCATCACCATCCACCTGTGAGATTATGAAATGCTTGAATTGACACTGATCTGAAATGAAATCTTATTGTTTTCATGTGCATTTACTTAATTCCCAGTGATATGAATATCTTTTCCCAGGTTTAATGGCAACTTTTATTTCCTTTCCAGTGAATTGCCTGTTCACATTGCTTGCCTATTTTCCATTGGGTTGTTATATTTATCTTTTTCTTATTCTCAACACTATTCCTTGTCTGTTACATGGGTTGCAAATATTTTCAACTTCTTCTTCTCAGGTGGTCTTGAGAAGGCCATGCAGTCACTGAGGCCTGGGATCTTGTCGTTGGAATCTCTGACCCTCTGACATCTGACTCCCTGTCTGCCACAGAGTTGGGTGTGGCATTTGCTGAGGAAATATAGGAAGGATTCGTGGAGCTGAAGTCACTCGTTTGGGTCTTCTAAGCTGGAGTCTGGCAGCCTGTACCCTCTCAGTACACAACTCAATTTTTCTCAACCTTTTCTCAATGGCATAAAACCATAAGCTATACATCACCCCCAATTCATCTCTTCAGGGAATCTGAATAAAACATCTGCTTTCTCCATTTCCTCATAACTTTGTTCCTTTATGACTTGGCACTGCTTGGATCGCCCTGAACCAGAGCCCCCTCGAGCTAACGCAGTAAAAAGAGAAGATGAGAAGTCAGGCAAATCGACATCAGCTGCCTGGCTCTGAAACACACTCCAGCTGGGTCTCAAATGTGTCTAATATCCTGGTTGGTCATTATCATGGCGAACTTTGCATTTTAAAGACTGGAAAGAGGTTCAGATTCAAGGAGCCCAGGATTTGTGGTAACTGCTGTGATGAGAATCCATCGTCTTCAAAGGAAAGTCAAAGTGAGCTGTGAAATACTGTGAAACCCACAGATGCAATGTGTCCTTTGCAGATGCAATAAAGGGCGTTTCCTCACCCCTCCAGTGGAAGCAGGAGTCTGCAAGGGGCCTCACCACGGACATATGCTGCACATTTGTTCAAGGACCGGCTGGGTTTTGGAACTCACTGTGATTTGCAAATTAAACATTTCTTTTGTTAGTGTTTAAAAGGAAAATTTTTTTTCAAAAAAAGATTCCCGGAATGGGGACTCCAACAGCGCTGTGACAGGGTCTGAGCGCTCCATCTGAGCCCACACACGTCCGCATTAATCACTGGCAGTGACTTTATATCCGCTCCCTGATCTGCTGCAAACTTCCCTCTGACTCTCTGGAGTCCTCGTGATCTTCCTGCAGCTCCAGCTCCCTTTTCTTCTTAATAAGACCCTCAGCTTCTGGAGGGTGGCGGGGTGGGTGTTGTAAACTAGTGGTTCTCAAGCAAGGGCAATTTCCCCCCGCCACAGGCCATTTTTCATTGTCACAATTGGGATAGAGGAGAGTGTGCAGTCGGCATCTCGTGCGTAGGGCCCACGAATGCCGCTAAATATCCTAGCCGGTACCCGAAAGCCCCCACCACGAAGAATTACTGGCCTAAAGTGTCAACAGAGCCAAAGCTGAGAAGCCCTGGTGAAAATACAGATGCCTATGGGGTGGGGTAAGTCATATCACTGAGGGTAGCAAGCTGGGGCGAGTGGACAGCGTAAGTTTAGTCTCAGGGAGCGGTGGGGACTGTCACTATAAGAAAAATCATACCCAGCTCCTTCTCTACCCTGATCAACGCCATGTGCAAGGTACCGCTGTCCTTTGCAAGAGAATTCAGAAATTCAGACTTTTACATAAAATGTGTTGATTTTAAAATCACTGCATGGAGTGAAAAAAATATATCTACTTTGGTCATCCAATTTCCCACCTTGGACTGTGGCCTTGGACTCCCTCTAACCAGGCTGCAGTGAGGCAAGATTTATTAGTATCTGCCAGGCTATTTTTATGGGTTATGTTTGTTTGCTTGTTTTTTATTCTATTTTTATTTTATTTTATTATTTTTCTGAGACGGAGTCTCGCTCTGTCGCCCAGGCTGGAGTGCAGTGGCACTATCTCGGCTCACTGCAAGCTCCGCCTCCCGGGTTCACGCCATTCTCCTGCCTCAGCCTCTTGAGTAGCTGGGACTACAGGTGCCTACCACCACGCCCGGCTAATTTTTTGTATTTTTAGTAGAGATGGAGTTTCACCGTGTTAGCCAGGATGGTCTCGATCTATCTGCCAGACTATTTTCATGGGTTTCAGCACATATGGTGCATTGGGAGGCCCCAACAAAGAAAATATAAATTGCATTATCTTCCAAATATATTTGAGAAGAGAAGCTGGGGCCAGAGGTCTGTTGTGGGTAATGCAAGAGGCATGTTCACGTTCTCCTTGCCCCAGCATATATTCACAAAGTGGCAGATTTTCAACAATTTCAAAGTAGTATGTTGACATGACAATTGACACCTCCTTAACGGAAGACATTAGAGTAGAAACGATTTATTGACACAGGCCAGTATGTTGGATGTGTGAACAAAGCTAGGCTACAAGGCAGTGAGACATATAGTGAGGGCAGAGCAAGGGCCTTCTTCATGTGTCTCCTTTCCCATCAACCGTGGCACTGAGGCCTGTGCATGGGCGAAAGAGGCTCCTTCAGGTGCTCGCCCCGAGGCTATAAAATGGTACCACTGCCCCTCCACGAACAGAGCTTCGTTTGCCTTGGCAGCATTCACTTGTGTGTGGTGCCAGCATTCCACTGAACAGGCTTCAGGAAGTTGGTTCAATTGTTGCAAGGCAGGGCTGGTATAGATAATCCCCTAAAAATAAAACTCCCCTAGTCACCTCTATTTGGAGTCATGTTTTTATGATCTCCCAAATTATAACTATGTTTATCTACTACTAAAAAAAAAACCTTTTGGCCGGGCACAGTGGCTCACGCCTCTAATCCCAGCACTTTGGTAGGAAGAGGTGGGCAGATCACTTGAAGTCAGGAGTTCCAGACCAGTCTGACCAACATGGCGAAACCATGTCTCTACTAAAAATACAAAAATAACAGGGCACGATGGCAGGTGCTTGTAATCCCAGCTACTTGGGAGGCTGAGGCAGGAAAATTGCTTGAGCCCAGGAGGTGGAGGTTGCAGTGAGCCAAGATCACGCCACCGCACTCCAGCCCGAGTGACAGAGAAAGACTCCATTTCAAAGTAACAAAAACAAAAACAAAAACAAAACAAAACCTTTTCTATTCTCAGGTAAGTTTAATAGGAGGAAAGGATCTACTTGGAAAATCATTTGCATCTGATAATTGCATCTGATAAGGTGAGAAGTAGACTTTCAAGGTACAAACGAATTTAGATGGATACTCAAGTAAAAGGGTGTTATTGGTGGGCAGAACAGAAAAAGCAAAGCTAGGAGTGGGTACCCAGGGAGCTCAGATGGAGGTGAGGGAGGGCTGGTGAAGGAGGAACTGAGAATCCATGTTGACATACAGGCTGCGACCAATGTGGGAGCCGGGCAGCCTGCCTTGCTTCAAGGCATGACCTATATTCTAATATCAAATGCATTCTTCTGTTTATACAAAAGAGGATTAAGATGAAAGCTCTCTTGGGGCATTCGGAGGCAAGAGGGGAGCCTTTTAGGCTCACTCAGCTCCACTGGCATGGAGGGAAGTGGGCCCAAGGCCAAGAATTTAATTGCATTTATTTTTATGGTTGGCTTTTATTTAGGGCAAATGATACAGTTTTTTTCATACTCAGTAATGACATAAAGTTTTCTCTTGAAATATATTTAAGAAAAAAACGATTTAACTTGAATATACAAGACAAACTAAATAATAATAGTACGTACTTATGACCTGCGGATATGGCAGACATGGTGAATGGTGTTCGGGAAACTCCTCCGTGGCTACCTGAAGGCACTGCAGAGTCCTCATTTGAGGGGAGGCGCGAGGAAGGTGGTATTTCAAGTCTTCTAACAAGGCGGCGAGGGCAGGATTAAAAGGACAGGTACCTGCTTAACTGGAAGTGAGGAGGAGAGACTCATCCCAGGCCCTGGGGGGAGTTAAAGGCCACTGCTCTCTTTGCGACCCCAAGATGAGATCATAAAACTTTTAAAAGATCAATAGCCACTTCAGGAGGGCAAGGCTGGAGCGGAGAGCCGAGTTAATAAGAGCAGAGTGCACCAGTGGTGAGAGGCGCAGTTCAATCCCTTGATGGGCCAATTAGTTTCCAAAAGGAACATTTTCAAGGCTTGGGGACAGAACACTCAGCCACTGTCACAGTCAGAGATTTCACAGAAGCACAGCTTTGGTTCCAAAGCAGCCTGGAAAAGCGAGTGCCACCGGGGCTCGGGGAAGGTTTGTCTCCCAGGTTCTCCTACTCCAAGGGGGTCATGGCCACAGCCTCTGCGAATCAAATGATGATGCATCCCCACTCTTAATTTACCAATTTTTCTCCCAACAGTGAAAAGAGACAGTAACAAATGGGACTAAGAGCACAGGTCCCTGTGGTGTATCCACACAATGGAATATTCTCCAGACATAAAAAGAAATGAACCACTGATACATGCTATCATATGAAGAAACCATGGAAACATGATGCTAAGTGAAGGAAGTCCATCACAAAAGACCACATATTTTGTGATTCCATGTACATAAAATGTCCAGAATAGGCAAATCCATAGAGACAGAATGCAGATTAGTGGCTGATGGGGGCTGTGGGAGGGAAGGTCAAATGCCTGTTAGTGGATATGGGGTTGCCTTTTGAGGTGATGAAAATGTTTAAGAATTAAACAGGGGCCGGGCTCGGTGGCTCAAGCCTGTAATCCCAGCACTTTGGGAGGCCGAGATGGGTGGATCATGAGGTCAGGAGATCGAGACCATCCTGGCTAACACGGTGAAACTCCGTCTCTACTAAAAAATACAAAAAACTAGCCGGGCGAGGTGGCGGGCACCTGTAGTCCCAGCTACTCAGGAGGCCGAGGCAGGAGAATGGCGTAAAAACCTGGGAGGCGGGACTTGCAGTGAGCTGAGATCCGGCCACTGCACTCCAGCCTGGGTGACAGAGCGAGACTCTGTCTCAAAAAAAAAAAAGAATTAAACAGTGGTGATGGTTGCAGAAGTCTGTAAATACACCAAAAACCATTGAACTGTATACTTTAAATGGGTGAATTTTAAATATGTGAATTATATCTCAATAAAATATACCACGAGCAACAAAAACTAAGAGAGTGATTAATTTTATGCACATTTGAAGTTTTCTGAACACCTTTCTGCCAGCAAAATGAAAAAGATTTTCCAACATCATCATCATCATCATCAACAACAACAACGTCAACAACAAAAGCAGGGACCTGGGAGTCAGAATCCTGCCTTCAAAACTCTGCCACCCCTTCAGTGGGTGATCGCGGACAAATGGCTTAACCTAAGTCTCAGTTTTCACATGTGTAACACAGAAATAACTGCAGAGGATGGATGTGACAATTAAGAGATGCATGCCAAGTGCTTAGCAAAGGCTGGCAAATAGAAAGTGTACAAGCATGTCGCTATTATCATTGATTACAAGCCATTTGTCATTCTGTCCTAGTTACTGATCCAAAGGAAATCTCACGCCAAGGAAGATGAACTCAAAAGATACAAACCATTGAACAAAGAGAAGCTGCCCACTCACGGGCTGTTTTAATTAACTGAGTACAAATATAACTCAACTTTAAGCTGCAGAGGTGACCAGTCTCCCCTTTGCAATGGTTTGCTCTTTTTTGTCTCAATTTTAAGGGCTTCGGAAGAGAAGGCTTTGACTCTACCCTCACAGATACTGGGAGGCCACTGACTTCTTTCCTTCCTCCTTTCCCTTCTCCTTTCTCTTCTCCTTTTCTATTCTATTCTACTCTATTCTGTTCTTTTATTTTTTTCAGAGTCTTGCTCTGTCACCCAGGCGGGAGTGCAGTGGTGTGATCTCAGCTCACTGCAACCTCCCCCTTCTGGTTCAGGTGATTTTCCTGCCTCACCCTCCCAAGTAGCTGGGATTACAGGCATGCACCACCACGCCCAGCTGATTTTTGTATTTTTAGTAGAGAGGAGGTTTCACCATGTTGGCCAGGCTGGTCTCGAACTCCTGACCTCAGGTGATCCACCCGCCTCAGCCTCCCAAAGTGCCACTAACCTTTCAGTTTAGGTCCTGACCATGAATTGTCCCACAGGGACATTTATGATGCCCAGGAAAGGTGCAAGACACCAGCTTCAGATAATTTAGTGGCCACATATTGCAGGAAATACTGTGACAGGCTTCCAAGTAGACTAAAAGACTACTGAGTGTCATGAATGGCAAATTACGCCATGTTTGGAACACATCTTTCCTGTTCTTTGATTCTATGATGTTTGTACAGTGCATTGTCCTTGACTTTATGTCACAATTCCATAACTTTTAAATAAATGATAGCAATGGAAACAATTCTTGCTAATAGGCATACAAATAAATTACGTTCAGTGGAGGGGCAATTGTTGCCCTCCACACCCATGTATAAAAGTCAGCTTTCCACTCACTTACAAACTTATCTCAAGGACTCTATATTTCTCTGCCTTTTATTGATAAATTTTCCTTTGAAATGCCACATTTTATAGACTCTTTCATTAATCATTAAGTAAAATATTTGACACTTTTTTTTTTTTGAGACAGAGTCTTGCTCTGTCACCAGGCTAGAGTGCAATGGCGCGATCTTGGCTCACTGCAACCTCTGCCTCCTGGGTTCAAGCGATTCTCTTGCCTCAGCCTCCCACGTCCAGCTAATTTTTGTATTTTTAGTGGAGATGGGGTTTCACCATGGTGGCCAGGATGGACTCAATCTCTTGACCTTGTGATTGGCCCGCCTTGGCCTCCCAAAGTGTTGGAATTACAGGCATGAGGCACCAAGCCCAGCCTCTTTTTATATTTGTAAGAAAATCATGACTTTACTGTGTGTTTCAAAAAAATTATCCCGTAACAATGTAAATGCTGGTCAAAGTTATTATTCCAAGATCCTACTGCCAAGAAAGGTAGAGAAAGCACAGGACTGTCCGCGTTACAAAGAAAGACACAGCAAGGAATTGTAGTGCACGTAGCGGGAGGCACAGATGAGAGAGGCACTTGCATGGTATTTCTTTTATTACCTGTTACCTCTGCTATAGCCTATTTTGCACCTACTGACCCCTTAGAAAAGGGGCTGCAAATACAAATGTCTTCAGAGACCTGTTAGATAATGGAAATGCGTGAAGATGCTGGACCTAAAGTAATGAGGAGTGGCAGGGACTACTGGAGAATGCATTCTCTGCCCGTGCTGGCCAAATTCAGTGATGGAACTTGAAGCACTAGGCCCTTTCTTGATGAGGGTCAAGGAATCGGTCCCTGGTGCCCCAAGTAGCATGGTTTTGCCACTTGGAACCACCCAAGCCCCTCAATGTAGACCTTATGGAACACACCAGTCTATACTGAAACACTGCCGACTTCCCGGAACTGAAGTCTCTCGCCTGCCCTCCAGAAGGGGCCACTGGGAAGGACAATTGAATGTGGCCAAAGAAGCAGAGTGACAGCGTGCCTAGGGGTGAGGGCTTCAGATCAAATTCGGGTGGGGCAGCAGTGCCCCCACGAGGGAACAAGAAGTCACGTGCAAAAGCGGCTTCGCCTGCCCCAGCCTCTGTTTCCTCATCTGTAAACAGGAGACAATTAACGGTTTCTCCATGGTAGGGATGCTGTGAAGATTAAATGACAGCAGAGAAGCGCTTCAGCCAGTACCCAGCATGTAGCTGGTGCTTGAGGGACATTAGCTATCATCATAGAAATGGTGCTCCAAATATTAGCATTGGAATGAGCCATAACTAATAAGTATTGATTAGCACCATGCATAGGCAAGATGATCTGAGTGATATGAAGGCGAGTGAGGAAGAATGCACAATGGAACAGGGAAATAGAAGTGTCCAGCTCAGATTCGCCAGGAGCAAGGAAGTGGAGTTCTGGCCCAGAGCCCAGGTGTGGAAAGCGTGTGGATTCCAATGGGGCAGGCTCCTCTGGGACTGTGTGGAAAGTGCCCTCGGTAGTGGACATCTGTTCAGTCTGCCCATCAAGTATGTATTCTGTTTTTCCAATAACAGCATCCAGTTTTCCTTGGGGAAACCTCTCTGCTCCTCTTTGGTACTAAGGGCTCTGCAAATGGAGTCCTATCTTCACCACTCTTAAACCCTATGTTTCTAGTGGGACCAAGTCACTGGCTTCAAGAAGTGGTGACCCAGGTCTGACCAATCAGAGGCCAGCAGAGGCCACAGTAGCCATGTGACAGGTCTGGCCAATCAGACACCAGCAGAGGCCACAGTGGGCATGTGACACAGACCTGGGCATGTGACACAGACCTGGGCATGTGAGATAGGTCTGGCCAGTCTCAGATCAGCAGAGGCCACAGTGGGCATGTGACACAGGTCTGGCCAATCAGAGATGAGCAGAGGCCACAACCTGTCATGTGACCCAGGTCTGGGCATGTGACACAGGTCTGACCAATCCAAGATCAGCAGAGGCCACAACTAGGCATGTGACCCAGGCCCGGCCAATCAGAGGCTAGCAGAGGCCACAGTGGGCATGTGACACAGGCCTGGCCAATCAGAGGCCAGAAGAGGCCACAGTGAGCATGTGACCAAGGCCCAGCCAATCAGAGGCCAGCAGAGGCCACAGTGGGCATGTGACCCAGGTCTGGCTAATCAGAGATCAGCAGAGGCCACAAGTAGTCCTGTGACCCAGGCATGGGCATATGACACAGGTCTGGACAATCTGAGATCAGCAGAGGCCACGGTAGGCAAGTGACCCAGGCCTGACCAATCAGAGACCAGCAGAGACCACAGTGGGCATGTGACCCAGGCCTGGCCAACCAGAGACCAGCAGAGACCACAGTGGGCATGTGACCCAGGCCTGGCCAACCAGAGGTCAGCAGTGGCACAATAGGCATGTGACCCAGGCCTGGCTAATCAGAGATCAGAGGAGGCCACAATGGGCATGTGACATAGGCCTAGCTAACCAGAGATTAGCAGAGGCCACAGTGGGCATGTGACACAGGCCTGGCCAATCAGAGACTAGCAGAGGCCACAGTAGGAATGTGACCCAGGTCTGGCCAATCAGAGGTCAGCAGAGGCACATGACTGGTTCAGGGATAAGCAGGTGACTCAATCACAGCAAGTAATTCTCTCCCCTGGAATGTTCTATTTTCTGTCTCTATGAATTTGACTCATCTAAGCACCTCGTGTAAGAGGAATCACACAGTGTTTGTCCTTTAAAGGAGAGTGTTTTGATGAGGACTTTCATGGTTATAGAAGACAGAAAATCTGACTGAAATTTGTTGCAGAGTCCACAAGAGAATCCAGTGAGGCAGGTTGGACACAGGAACTCCCATCTATTCCATTGAGAGGTAACTTCTTGCCTTGCAGTAGGTATATTTTCTGTGCTGACTCCATTTAGAGGCAGATTTTCCTTTCCTCCATACCAGGTCTTCATCCTCTTAGATGTAAATCAAGTGAAAAAACCACGACTGCTCCTCCACTCTTCCCACAAAACATTCCAGGGTAGAGCATTCCTCTTACATGAGGTGCTTAGATGAGTCAAATTCATAGAGACAGAAAACAGAACGATTACCAGGGGCTGGGGGAAGGGGTAGAGGGGAATTAGTGTTTAACAGGTACAGAGCTTCAGTTGAAGATAAATCGTTTTGGAGGTGGATGGTGGTGATGGTTGCTCAATAATTTCATTGTATTTGATGCCACTGAAGTGTACACTTAAATGTGGTTAAAATGGTAAATTTTGTTATGTATATTTTACCACAATAAAAATATTCATTAAAAAAATTCTCCTTTGTAGAAGACTATGTCGGTTACAATATTTTCACTGAACACTCTAGAAGCCTAAACTTAGGCTGCATTAAATGATAGTGAGATGTACCTTTTCACCACATAAAAAGGGGTAGAAGGCAGGCAATAAGGGTTGGTTAATTCAGTGACTCCATAATGTCATCAGGGACGCAGACAGTTTCCAAGTTTCTGTTCTCCCATACTCAGAGCACTGGCTTTTGTTTTTGGCCTTGTCTGGTATAGTTTCAAGGTTGCTAGAGCAACTCCAAGCTGTTAAACCTCCTCAGAACTACATTTGAAAGCCCAAAGAAAGCATGTCACTCCTGTCTCCTGGGCCAGCCACTGTTGGTCGCTTCCCTGACATCCATCCTTTTCTTCTTTCTCACTAACAAAGTCCTAATCTTTTCAGGGTGGTGATGTGCCAAAGTGAAAATATTCACTTCCCCAGACTTCCTTCTTGCTAGGAGTGGCTATTATGGGTCCCATACAGCCATGAGATAGAAGCAAATGTCTACTGGCTGGACTTCCAAGGAAGCTATTGTTTTTCTTACCCAAAGAGACAAACAGAGCCAGCCTTCACCTATTTATTGCCTTAACCATACATCTTCCTCCATTTGCTCTACCTGGAACACGATAAGATGCCTGTTGGTAGAGCTGAAATCCTGTGAGCATGAGAAAAGCCACCACATGCCAAAGATGGCAGAGCAGAAAGAGAAAAGGAGCCTGGGTCCGCTGGTGGCTTTGTGGAGACACTGAGCCAGCCCTAGCCTAACCCTAGCCTCTGAACTTCATGCTGGGTCAAAGGAAAAAAAAAAAGCCCTGTTTTGTTAGGCTTTTGCAATCTGTTTTCTGTTCATGTCATCAGTAAAAACACCCATTAGGGGAGTGAATGCATAAAAAAGAAGGGAAAACCAAGCACATTCTGGAATGAAGTCTAACCCAAGACCCATTCATCAGAGCAGGTTTTCTCTGACGTGCACGTCCAAACAAGATTTGTAAAGGCCCGTGAATGCACTCACGTGTTGTGAATTATTTGGAAAAGAAACTGACAAGAGAAAGCACATCCCCAGTGGCTGTGCTCCAGCTAAGTGTCAGAACGTGTCTTGCATCTTTTCTCAGTGTGACCATTGTGTGTGTGTGTGTGTGTGTGTGTGTGTGTGTGGTGGGGAGGTGTAGATATTTTTCAGTCCTTGCATTTTCTTTCTTTTGCCTTTCCATTCCTCTCTGGTGCTAAGGATTCTAAGACCCAGTTGTATTCACGGTGGGTTATATGCTGTTTCATATTTTTCCTAATATGGCCAGTGTTTATTCTCCGTCTCTCCTTTCACTTCTCACGTTAACAGCATGACAATAAAAGAGCATCGAAAATGATCAGAGAAAATACGGTGAAGAAAGAAAGAATCCAGGGCTTGGAGACCAGAAGAGACTTCAATGTATCTGAGATTGGTTTCTTATTTAATTTAATTTCTTCTTTTTCAGTATTTTATGATTTTGGCAAAAGATGGAATGTGATCAGGGCTCTATCTGAGGCAGCTGTGTAAGCAATCCTCATTTAACTGGAGACAATGAAAAATTAATCCAAGCCTAGTGTGGCTAAGTTTTCACAGAACCAATGAAACCCCTTGAATATTATCGTCTTCAACAGATGTTTGCTGACTGTCTTGATTTACCAAATTACCTGTCAGGTTTTACTACTCTCTCCACAAGCCGCTCGAGTGTGAGCTCTGTCTTCGTGTCACCTGGTTAATAAAAAGCTGATGGTATAAATGGAAAATGTAAATTGTGCTTTCTTTTCTTTTTCTTTCTTCCCCATCCCCTCCCTTCCTCTACTCTTCACTCCGTGGTTAGAAAATCTGTCATACACACACACACACACACACACACACACACACACACACACACACACACACACATATATATTTGCTGTGGTAGGTGAAAGCACTTTTCTTTTTTCACCATTTAAGAGCTCATTAGTGCTTTTCACATCTGTCTTTGTAAGAAAGGCAGAGTAAAAAATACACTTGGGCCTGAATTTTGCCGCAGGAAGGAGACTGAGGCCAGTCAGACCCAGATATGTTTGTCCTGATTGAAAAAATCATAACTGGCCCCTGCTCCCCTCTCTGACCTTCACCACCACCTTGTCCCCTCAGGCGTCCTGCTCTAGCCCTGCTGGACACTGTGGAGACTCCCAATTCGGTCCCAAACTCAGCTCACTGTGCCCTCTGCCTGTGCTCACGCCCTTCCTATTCCAGTGTCAAACGTCACCTCCTCAGGGAACTGGGCTGACCACTCCAACTCAGCACGCCCCCCGCTCGTCTGCTTCAGTATCCCTCAGGGAATGTGGCCTCAACCAGCAGGTCACATGTCTACCTGTGCTCTCTCCTCTCTAGACTGAAAGCCATGAGAGAGCAGGGTCTCAGTCTCTTCCATCACTCAGTCCTAGAAGAGCGCCCAGCGCGGAGAAGGATCTCAGTAAGTATTTTTAAATGAATGAAGTAAAGATTGCATAAAGAACCCACGGTAACAATCCTTTTCTGGCTTCACATTGACTGTGGTTTTCACCAGGCAGATTGTTTCTGAGAGATGGGCACTCTGGACCTTGTCAGCAGAAAGCTGAGAGACATGAGGCTCAGGGTTTCACGACATCTGTTTTGTGCGTCCACCTCACACCTGGCTTTACCTCACTTTCCCACCTTCATTCTCTCCTTGTCAGTATCAGGAGAGGTTAAGAACATAGATTCTGAGCCAGCTGAAATCCCCACTCTGCCACTTGCCAGCTGCGTCACCTTGGAGTATTTCTTCAACGCTCTGTGTTTCAGTTTCAGCATCTGTAAACCAGAGCTGCTAAGCACACCCACTTCATAGGGATGTGGAGATTAAATAAGTCTGCATAAGTGCTTAGCACTTTATTCTAAGCATAAAGTGCTTAGAATAATGCCTGGTCCATGGCAAGTACAGGGTAAGTATTTGCTATGATTATTTATTTGTAATTTGTTTTGGCTTCCTATATTGGAGGCAGTATTGTAAACTGTCTAAAATCCTCTGTAGAACAAGGTGTGAGCATAAATAACAAAGCTGTTGGAGTGAAGCCAGGAGAACGCATCCTTGCTACCATGCACGTCTATGATTTTTTTTCCAGTTTCATATCCTCTGGCTGCCCCTGAAGGTCTACATCATTAAGGGGCACCACGAAAAGCCTTTCTTCTGTAAGTAAGAGAGAACTGCTCCCTTCTTTAATGGCAAGATGACATTGTTAAGAGGTGTTTTGGAAAAGAAACGAAGCAACCACACTGTTTAGTAAAGGTACTGCTGGCCTGATTTGTTCCCTAAATCACAAACCCATTCTGCACACCGAGGCACAGTGCAGGAGGCCGGTTGTAAATGTCTCTGCGTGAGGCCCACCCCCCAGGAAGGGCTGTGTCATGGACATTGGCTCCTGCATCATGTAACTCAGGCGGTCCTTTCTTCTCTATCTCCAGGCCATGTGGCCGAGATGGGGCTCCCATGGTACAGCACATGGCACAGGCTTTGCAAATCGAATCGGCACAGCACATGCACAAGGTGTTTGATCTTGTTCAGGGACAGGCATTGTAGCCTAAAACCTTCACGGCAGACTGGACCTCGGAACTGCATGGCCACAGAACAGTGCTTTCTGCCCTGCTGGAGTGGAGCGTGGAAAGGTCAGCGGGGTGGAGGTGATTGCCTATCATCCTGCCACTTGAAGTGTGAGAATGACTCCAGTGGAGGAAAGCAGAAAGACATCAAAACACCTGAAACTGGAGGAGGCCAGTTTCTAGGGACATATTTGTTTTCCTCAGCTTTACTGAGATATAATGACAAAGACAAATTATATGAATTCAACGCATACAACATGATGACTGGATATACATACTCACTGTGAAATGATTACCATAGTCACATCTACCACCTCCCATAGTTACCAGTGGGGTGTGTGTGTGTGTGTGTGTGTGTGTGTGTGTGTGTGTGTGTGTGTCTATGGCTATGTGGACACTTACGATCTCTCTTAGCAACTTTCAAAGTAAACAACACAGTATTATGAACTACAGTCATCGGGTGACATACATTGAACTACTAAATCCCCTTGTGTGGGGTTCAAGCTTACTCCTAGTTGGCTAGGTTCTTTGCTTCAATTGAGTTTGGGTTGGCTCTTCTTTCTTTGCATTGAAACAGCCTTTTTGGATAAAGATGGGTCTGTGTGAAACACTCCTCACAGGAGACATTATGATGTTCTGATTTGGATGGGGTCTTAGAAGACTGGCTGTCCTTAAGTGGTCCTGGAAAACTTGAAATTGGGTTGGGATGTTTTCTAAACGGCCAATAAGCTGAATTTGCTCTTCAAAATGATGCATCCCTTTGGTATTTTGTTCTCAAGTTTCTAGAAGTGAGGATGCTTGAAACATTTAAAAGCAACACAATAACCCCAACAATAACAACATTAAGCAAATTACAATGCTTCGTGTTTCCCAGGAGCCTTTACAAGCGCATTAATTTAATTTTCAAAATAACTGTAGGTAGTAGATGCTATTAATGTCATCACTATTTTAAAGATGAGAAAACCTAGACATAGAGTTTAGTAACTTGTTAAATTTCAGTGATTTAAGTAGAATGTTGGAACCGGAACCCTGGCAGTCTTTTCTGAGTCTAAGCTCTGAGGCACCATACAATACTAACTACGTGATGTGGCAGTGTGGCTGGAAAGGTGGCTATTTATCCACCCATTACTCCTCCGATGGAAGATTCAATCAGAGAGATCAATCTCATGTACAGATAGCGTCACTCTTCCATTCAGACTCAGGAGCAATTTCACAGGCGTTTTCTGTCAGTTTGACATGCTCTGGACTGGGAAAAACAAAGCAAATACCAACAGCCAGGATCTTTCCCCCTAGGGTGTGGCTGCAGTCAGTACAGGGCTAAACACAGTGTTTCACATGTTCAGATAATGGTTGAACCAACCCAATACATTTAAATAAAACGAGCAAAGAAATAACACTCTCAGGTCCAAAAGGTCAATCGGTTCTTTAGGAAAACCTCCCCCAAACAATATAGGTTGTCAGAAATACGCACACAAAATGTCAATCATTTTTTTTCTGTATTAGACCTATGTTCATCCTCATGCTATCTTCTTTAGTAGCATTCTTTAATCTGAAAGCCTAGAATGCAGGGAATCTGAAAGGTCAGAGACAGCTACTGTTAAAACTTTTTAATTTTTTTTGGCTGGGCGTGGCGCCTCATGCCTGTAATCCTAGCACTTTGGGAAGCTGAGGCAGGTGATCACTTGAGGGCAGGAGTTCAGGACCAGCCTGGCCATCATGGCAAAACGCCATTTCTGCTAAAAATAGAAAAATGTTCTGGGCGTGGTGGCACACGCCTGTAATCCCAGCTACTCAGAAGTCCGAGGCAGGAGAATTGCTTGAATCCAGGTGGCAGAGGTTGCAGTGAGCCAAGATTGTGCCATTGTACTCCAGCCTGGGTGACAGAGTAAGACTTTGTCTCAAATTCTTTTTTTCTTTTAACCTATTTAGATTATATTATGTTACTGACCTTCATGCAGTTCTTAAGAGTCAAATTATGGAATATTTGCTGAGTTTTGGAAAAAAGAATCCCCAAATAGATGGTGAATTTCTTGGAAAGAATACAGCATTGTGGAGATAGAATATCATTGGTTTCTTCTAATCTGCTAGGTGGTTTTGGATGAGTTACTTTTAATGTACTTAAAACACTCGTTTCTTCACCTGTGACGTGAATGCCCATCACCCTGTCCAGCTCTCAAAGGTTTACTGTGATGATCAAATGAAATGATATCCCTGGAGATGCTTTTTGCAAATTATAAAGTTCCATAAAGACATGAAGAACTTTTTATATCTTATATTTACATTTTCCTATTGTCTATCTTTTAATACCAAGAGTTTATACAAGCAATTCTAGGTCATCTGTAAGAACACTGTGAGTTATGTATTGCTGCGAAACGAGTTTACCCTAAAATGTGTGGTTTAAAACAACACACATTTATCATCTCAAAGTTTCTGTGGCTTAAGAATCCTGAAAGGCTTAGTTCTGTCCTCTGCCTCAGAGTCTCTCAAGGCTGAAATCCAGGTGGTAGGAGAGGCCGGGGTCTGATACGAAGGCTCAGTTGGAGAAGGATCTGCTTCCAAGGTCATGTGGGTGAGAGAATCCTACTCACCATGGGCTATTGGGCTGGCAGCTTCAGTTCCTCATTGACTGTTGGCTACAGACCACCTTCAGTTCTCTGCCAGGCGGGCTCTGCCAGCACACACACCAAGAAGACAATGGAGTTGGCTAGCAACACATAAGCCCCAGGCTTTACCACCTAATCATGGGAGTGGCAGATCACTGTTGGTTAGTTAGATATCCCATAATATTTTTGTTAATTAGTTATTATCTTTCTCAGACCATTCTCCATAACAATATCCCATAACATCAGTGAAGAGCATCGCCAGTCTAGGCCATGGAAGAGGACAGGATTGTGTAAAGGCATGACTACCGGGAAGAGAGGATCCCTGGAGACCATGTCAGAGGCTGCCTCCCACAAACAAGAATGCCTGGCTTTCCTAATATCAGCAGCTCTCGTGTTGGGCCAAGCATGTGGCACTTGTCAAATCATTTGCTCTTGAGGGCAATCTTATGAGGTGAGAAACACGAGTTCTCTTTTAGAGACAAGGAAACTGAGGCCCAGAGAAGTGTCTTCCCTAAGTTGTATGAGATGTAAGTGGCAGAGCTGATTTTAAATGGCAGATGTTATCTCTCAACCCCGTCACTGCACTTACATTGTTTTCTCGAATATGAGACTCATCACACCCACATCTCAGGGTTGATGTAAGAATCAGAAGTCATCATGGTCGAACCAGAACTCCTGCACAGAAATCATCACAGTCGCACTGGAACTCCTGCACAGAAATCATTATGGTCGCACTGGAACTCCTGCACAGAAATCATCACAGTCGCACTGGAACTCCTGCACAGAAATCATCACGGTCGAACTGGAATTCCTGCACAGAAATCATCACAGTCACACTGGAACTCCTGCACAGAAATCATCACAGTCGCACTGGAACTCCTGCACAGAAATCATCACAGTCACACTGGAACTCATGCACAGAAATCATCATGGTCGAACTGGAATTCCTGCACAGAAATCATCACAGTCACACTGGAACTCGTGCACAGAAATCATCATGGTCGAACTGGAATTCCTGCACAGCAGCACGGGGTGGGCATACAGCACTGCTGGACAGTGCTGGCCTTGACACGGTCCAGGCCAGGCAGCAGAGTTTGTACTTGAGTTTCATGCTGGCTTGTGGGGCACTGCTGGAGATGATGCTGTGATGGCTGAAGCCTCTCCTCAATGACTCCTTTGCAAGGCCGTGAGAAATGATAATTATTATAAAGGTGTTGTGGCTTGCGTATCTGTGCCTCCCTAAAATTCATATGTTGAAACCCTAACCCCCAATGCAATTGTATTGAGAGGTGAGGACTTTTAGAGCTGAGCAAGTTTAGATGAGATCTTGAGCGCAGAGCCCCCACGATAGGACTAACGTCCTTATGAGAAGATAAACAGCCTGGAGCACTCTCTCTGCCATGTGAGGCACAAGGAGACAGCAGCCTACTGCAATCCCAGAAGCAGCCCTCCTCAGACAACAGGTCTGCGGCTGCTTTGATCTTGGGCTTCACAGTCTCCGGAACTTTGAGAAATAAAGGTAGCTATTTATGCCTAGTGTTCCATTATTGGAATGCTAAGCATGTGGGAGTTATTTACATCCTATTGCTCAAGATCATCGCCAAGGTCTGATTGCAAAAATTCAAAAAATTGCAACCTCGGGCATAAATGGGTTAAGCCAACCAGTCTATGGTATTTTTGTTTGAGCAGCCCAAATGAACTAAGACAAGAGATAATATTTATTGAGCATTTGCTAAGCATCAAGCACAGTTCTAAGCTTTTCACAGTTTTACATCACTTGTCATCCCCACAACAATCTTATGACCCATTTTCTTCTCACCCATTTTATGCGTGAGAAGTCTGAGGTCTGAAGTGTGATTCTTCCAGGAATATACAATGCTCAAATTCAATCACATCAGACCCAGACTTGCCCAAGAGCGCATGGCACAGTGCTAGGAAAATAGCAGCAGCTCCGCCAATGAGGAACATCCGATGATCGTATCATCATTATTGTTATCATTCCAGGGAGCAAACAGGAGTCCTTGGCTTGTGGCAATGGTCATCTTAAATATTAAAGTCTCTCTTTCTGCTGACCAGCCCTCCCGTGCTCTCCTGGTTCTTGCTCATGTGATTGAAAACTTTTCAAAGCCCACTTGTGTCCTTTGCAGTTGAGTCCTCACCTTTCTGTCCAGATGACCTCCTTCCAGAGTGGCCTCCAGGGCCTGCCAAGGCTCTGGACCTCCTGTCTGACTCCCGGATGTTCCTCTGCTCCAGAGGACTCATGTTAGATTTCCTTCAACATTCATTCTCCGAGTTTTTTCAGATTTGTACTTGAATTTGAGTAGAGACTATCAGCTGTCCCGTTCTTCCCCTGTGCCTTCGAGCATGGCACATGGTTAACCAGGATACAAGATGACATTTCCTTGCTTCCCTTGCAGCTAGGCACAGCTAGTGTGCCTGTTCTGTCATGGGACATGACACAGAGCTTCTGGGTCAAGAGCTTCTGGGTCCTGCACTTAAAAGAAAACAGCAGGCTTCTGGCTTCCCCTTTGTCCCTCTCCCTGGCTGGAGTTCATGGTGGTGATGAGCTATCTTGGATTGCACTGACTGTAGCAACATTTTGGGGTGATGGAGCCACAAGATGGCAGGAGTCTGGGTACTTGCCACCCTTGCAGAGTGGAAGCTGCTAAAAGAATTCAACATGCAAACAGGAGAGAAATCTGCTCTATCTTGTTGAACCAGGGATTTGGGGGCTGCTGTCACAGAAGCTGATCCCTTTATCCTAATCAATCTACACCCACCATGGTTACAGCGGTGACCACTGTGGTTTTAATGTAGTCGCTTGCCCTTGTCTGCTCCATGGTAGGAAGGCGAGGCATGCAGAGCCTCAGCCCAAGCAGCCGGTGAAGTATTAAGGTGATCTGCTTTCATCCTACACTGAAGCTGCAGTGCTTCCTCCTAAGGTGGGGAAATTAAAGACATGATGAATGAGGCATCTTTGCCATTTAGCCGGCCTAGTTTACACACCGCTGGTGAGAAAATATTGCACTGGAGATGGAACAAGTAGGGAATAATAAGGACCACTTATGAAGAATTAATGTGATGCTGAAAACAGAAAGAAAAAAAACGTATTAGGTTACCCAGGAAAGGCATGGAGAACAGCCTTACAGAACAGCCTTACAGATGTCTTTGAGAAGTAAGAGGTCTGAAGGGCCAATTTAAAGTTATTAAGATAATCTCTCTGTGTTAAGAGACTGTCTCTTTCCATACCGCTTTGAAAAAAATAGGTGTTTTGCTATGTTTTCTCCTGAACCACAGTCTCAAGTATTTTGCCATCTTGAGAGGCTTGGATGTCATTTCAGAATGCTTGGCACCAGGCCACATGGGCTTGTGGTCCCCAGTTTTGCAGAGGCTGTAGTTTGGGGTAGATGGTGGCGGGAAGGTAGATGCACATTGGATCCTTATTTGGGGCTATTGGGATAGTCTATCTGGTTGACGGTATCTTCCGGGACCACTCCCCACAACACCCACCCATCTCTTCTCTGCTCCACTGCCTTCCCTCGCTTTCCACCCTCCCATTGGCTGGGCTTCCACGTACTAGCACACCATCTTGAATCATATCAACAAGGGCAGTCTCTAGTGGTACCAGGAGAAAAGAGACTGGGCTTCTGATGGCACCGCAGAATAGAGGCACCAAACCACTTTGGATCTCTATGGAACAGAAAAAATTATGTTTCTGAAATTCATACCACTTTAAACAAAGTCTCTTTTGCAAGCAATTGGCCCATATCCTAAGTCATACACTTCTTTATGTAGGTTCCTTAACACTGCACACCTCTTCTTTATAGCATTTGCCATAGTTGCAACTGAATACTTTTTGGCATGCATCTTTTCTTTTTTCTTTTTTTTTTTCTTTTTTTGAGATGGAGTCTCGCTCTGCCGCCCAGGCTGGAGTGCAGTGGCCGGATCTCAGCTCACTGTGAGCTCCGCCTCCCGGGTTCACGCCATTCTCCTGCCTCAGCCTCCCGAGTAGCCGGGACTACAGGCGCCCGCCACCTCGCCCAGCTAATTTTTTGTATTTTTTTTTAGTAGAGATGGGGTTTCACCGTGTTAGCCAGGATGGTCTCGATCTCCTGACCTCGCAATCCGCCCGTCTCGGCTTCCCAAAGTGCCATTACAGGCGTGAGCCCCCGCGCCCGGCCCGGCGTGCATCTTTTCTAACCAACAATGAAGTCCACACGGTCATGGTACAGACCTAATGAACTCTAATATGCCCACTGCTTAGAAGGCACTTAATAATTATTTGATTAATGAATATAAATACAAAAGTTCAGGGGCTTCTTCTAAGACCTTCCAATCAGGCTGATGTGGTCAGATGGTCCTTAACTGGGAGGGTTTAACAGGCATACAGAAGGCAGCATGTGAAGACTCTTCCGTTCTCAAGCTTTTAGGGGAGTAGCCTGAGCTTTCGTGCTCCCTGCAAGTCTCTGATTTCTGAGAGGCAGACTGGCATGAAAACTAAAGATGGAGAAGCTCTATATTTCCTTATGATTAGCAAATTTCAAGCTTGGGCAAAGCCATGAAGTTCTTGCCAACTGGAATAACATCTTAACAGAATGTCTATACGTCCAGCAGTGCCTAGTACAACATTGACATAAAAACTTTGCTTCATAAATCTCTCACTGCATGAACAATAAATCCTCCCCCTGCCTTTATCACAGCTGCTGAGAGGAGGAGAGCTGGCAGGGAGGTCTGGGGGAGGGGATGAAGCCATGGCGCATGACAGTAACTTTGGTCTTTGCTTGCATTTCCCTTCCAAAACCTTGGGACCCCATCATTGACTCTTAGGGCACGCTTCTCTCAGCACATACAGACTGTCTGAGGCTCTTCCTTTATCTGTACAATGGGACAACAGGCTTTAATTCAATCTATCACGACAAGCATCATTTATTTAGTCATTCAGCATTCATATGGGACTCTCTGATCCCATTTCTTCATCTGTAAACTAGAGACAAGATAACATATTGTTACAAAGATCATTCACTCAGCAATACATGTATTCATGCAGCTAACATTTCCATCCCTTCCCTGTGCCAGGAACTGAGTTAAGCCCTAAACACACAGACGTGAGGGCAATAGGCACTTCCCTGCCATGGCGAAGTCTGCATTCTCATGGAGAGACAGATGGCAAATAAAGACACAAGGTGATTCCATACTGGTGAATTCTAGAAACAAGATGAAGCAGGTGATCACCATGGTGGTCACAGACAGCCTGTTAGGGAATATTTAAAGCTAAGATGTAGAAATGAGAATAATCTGGTCATGCAGAGTCCAGTCAGAGGGAATGGCAGATCCAAGAGCCCTGGGGTAGAAATACACCTAGCTCATCAGGGTCAGGTCTCCTGGAAGGCCACTGTGGGAGAGGAGTTGCCAGTGATGGGAGAAGCATGGGGTAAGGTCCGGAGTGGGCAGGGGCCAGATCACTCAGAATCTTGCAGGCCACGACCAAGCTTGGGGATTTATCAGAAAGAAATGCAAAGACTGAGCCAACAGGAAGTTCCCTGGTCTGACTGAGACAGAGTCTCCCTCTGTTGCCCAGGCTGGAGTGCAATGGCGACATCATGGCTGACTGCAGCCTCTATCTCCTGGGCTGAAGTGATTCTTCTGCCTCAGCCGCTCCACTAGCTGGGACTACAGGCATGTGCCACCATGCCTGGCTAACTTTTGTATTTTTGTAGAGACAGGGTCTCACTATGTTGCCCTCAACAGCTCTCAAACTCCTGGGCTCAACGCTTTGAGCCCAGGAGCCTCAGTAACAACAGTCTGTGAAATCTGAAGGGTTTTCCAAAGTGGATGAACTTTGCACGGCATGGTGGCTCAGTGGTGGCTGAGAAGACAGTGAATATGTTCTCTGAGACACACAGAGCCTTAGGGATATTAAAAATCTAGCCCCACAACCCTGTTCTAGTGTCCAATCCACCTGCCTCTGCCTCCCAAAGTGCTGGGATTATAGGCATGAGCCACCGTGCCCAGCCTGATTTATGTTTTAAAGAGAACACTTTGGCCATTTTGAAAAGAAAGATGGGGCTGGCATTGGTAGAAAGAGCGGAACTAGAGAGCCCAGGTTAAGTGAGAATTTAGAGGAGACACAAGGTGAAGCCCGCACATGGTCCCTGTTCATACACAGTAGCTGTCCCTGCAGCAGACCCAAGGGGGATGCACCAGTGACTCGGTGGATCCCAGGCTCACAAATACCATGCTAGAGCTTCCCAGGAGTCACGGGGCTGGCTCTGGCACAAAATCCTAAAAATCCACAGCACGATTCCCACGGTGAGTGGTAATCTCAGGCCACTCGACAGCCAAGTCATTTCTGAGTACATAAAATATGAGTCTCAAAGGTCAGACAGCCTATGAGTAATATGTGGGTAAAGATGGTGGGGTGTGAATGGGCGCGGTCTCTGTGCAGGGTAACATGCTAATATCTATACGATTTGTAAATGCCCACACCATTTTACTCAGCTAGTCCACTGCTGGAGTTTACTTCACGAATATGATTACAGAAGTACAAAATAGTCTTTGCATAAGGTTATTCAAAGCAGTACTTTCAGGAAAAAAAAAAACCTGGGAACAACCTAAATGCCAGGTCCTATGGGGGTTGGTTTATATAAATTACGCTATATACCATAATATACAAATGTTTGAAAAAAATAATAAAGAACTTTATGTACTAACATGGAAAAAATACAAGATACATTGTTAGATAAAAAAAAATTGGCGTTGCAGTGGGAGAGGAAATGTGTGTGTGTGTCTGTGTGTGTGTCTCTGTGTGTGTGTCTGTGTGTGTCCGTGTGTCTCTGTGTGTGTGTCTGTGTGTGTCTGTGTGCCTGTTTGTGTGTCTGTGTGTTCCTGTGTGTGTCTCTGTGTGTGTGTCTGTGTGTCTGTGTGTGTCTGTGTGTCTGTGTGTGTGTGTTTGCATATGCAGGAAATATTTTTGGAAAGGTATGCATTAAACTGCAAATGTTGATCACCTCTGGGGTCTTGCACTGGGTGGCTGGAGGCAGAAATAGATATTTGTATATAAGTCTGTATAATTTTTGAGTTTGGAACTATATAAATGTATTACCTGTTACCTCCAAATAAATCAAGATTATAAAAATAATAGAAGTAGGAACAAGGGGGAATATACCTTAGGAAGGTGACAAATTGCAACAAGCCTAGGACCTTTAGTGTTGGCTTATAAATAGTCAAAGTAAAAAATACTCAATCACCAGGTGCCCTCTGACTGGGCACTGTTCTCTCTTTTACCTATGGGTTGCCCTGAGGGTGGCAGTAAAGGCCAGAGCCAACCAGCCACTGAAAGGAAGAGGGAGGCGGACAGGATAGAGCTTCCAGTGGGAATCTGGAGTGAATCAAAGGCAGCAGGGCAGTATAGCTCAGTGGTTGGCCTGTGCCACTGCATTAGTCTATTCTCAGGCTGCTAATAAAGACATACTAGAGACTGGGTAATTTATAAAGGAAAGAGGTTGAATGGACTCCCAGTTGAGCATGGCTGGGGAGGCCTCACAATCATGGTGGAAGGCAAAGGAGGAGCAAAGGCACATCTTACATGGTGGCAGGCAAGAGAGTGTGTGCAGGGGAACTGCCCTTTATACAACAATCAGATCTCATGAGACTTAGTCACTGTCATGAGAACAGCATGGGAAAAACTCAGCCCCGTGATTCAATTCCCTCCCACTGGGTCCCTCCCATGACATGTGGGGATTATGGGAGCTACAATTCAAGATGAGATTTGGGTGGGGACACAGCCAAACCATATCTGCCACCAAGGAAAAACAGTGCTATGCCTCTGCCACAATGATAATGCAAGATATTCTGCACCACTGTGTGAAAAATCTCAGGAAGAACTTAAGGAGGCCTTGTTCCATAAAAAACACAACTAACACTCCAGGTGGGCACCCCCATATATTAACCCACTTAATCCTCACAAGCACTCCTCAGCAAAGGTACTATTATTACTTATCATCTCATTTTCATGTGAGACCAAAGGAGACTGACTAATGTGCACAAAACCACACAGCTTCCAGGCAGAAGAGCCGAGATGTGAATCCACGTTGCCGGGCTGGCTCAAGAGACCACGTTGTTATTTGTGGCACCAAATTGCTTTGTGGAGTACTTGAAATCTGGGCACCGTGTGAGCAAAAACTTTACCTCTGATATAGAAAACAAATCCATTACATTAAAAATAAAAAGGCAACTGCTCATTTTTTACCGCTGTTTGCCACTGTCTTGTGAAGATCATTCAGCCAGGTATGAGAAGGAGTCTCAGTAACAAGAGTCTGTGAAATCTGAAGAGTTGGCCGGGCGCGGTGGCTCAAGCCTGTAATCCCAGCACTTTGGGAGGCCGAGACGGGCAGATCACGAGGTCAGGAGTTCGAGACCATCCTGGCTAACACGGTGAAACCCCGTCTCTACTAAAAAATACAAAAAACTAGCCGGGCGAGGTGGCGGGCGCCTGTAGTCCCGGCTACTCGGGAGGCTGAGGCAGGAGAATGGCGTAAAAACCCGGGAAGCAGAGCTTGCAGTGAGCTGAGATCCGGCCACTGCACTCCAGCCTGGGCGACACAGCGAGACTCCGTCTCAAAAAAAAAAAAAAAAAAAAAAAAAGAAATCTGAAGGGTTTTCTAAAGTGGATGAACTTTGCATGGCATGGTGGCTCAGTGGTGGCTGAGAAGACAGTGAATATGTTCTCTGAGACACACAGAGCCTTAGGGATATTAAAAATGTAGCCCCACAACCCTGTTCTAGTGTCTAGTTTGCTCTCTGAGGACCAGTAACAGAGGCATGGAGTTTGCTGTCTGAGGACCAGTAACAGAGGCATGGAGTTTGCTCTCTGAGGACCAGTAACAGAGGCATGGCTTCGGGGGGGGGACCTCGCCTGTGCCTCTTGGTAAGGCAGGGTCTCTAAGACGAGACACTGTTCTGAAATGCACCTGCTTTATGTCAGAGGCCAGAGTATCAGCTTCCCAGCCTCCCCCTAAAGCTAATTACTGGTCTGGCAAGAGCTTGAGAGACGTGTTAACTTGATACAATAAATCATTTCAGGACAGATGCTGAGAGATATATTTGCTTCATACATTTTCAGTTTTGACTGGGGACCACATGTCAGACTATGACGGGGATGAAGAAAGCAGAAACTCCTCATTCTGGCCATGAAATACCTTAAATGAGGCTTGGGTGCCAAAAGAAATGAAATAAGCTTCCAGAGGTGATGCTGGGCAGGGAAGTGGGAAGGGTGCCTTGGTGTAAGATGACAAGCCTGTCAATCTCTCTTTGCTTAGGAATCTCTTCCTTGTTGTGGGAGAAGAAAGGGCATTTAGAACCAGAGAGAAAAGGATTAAAATATTGACACTGATCTTTAGTAGCTGTGTGGGCTTGGCAAGTAGTTGAACTCCTCTGAGTTCCCCTGTTTTTCACTTTTATGTTGCTATGCTACAAATCACCCCAAAACGTAGTGGTATAAAACTAAAGCAATCATTTTATTGTTTCTCATTGTTTCTGTGAGTCAAGAATGCTGGAAGGGCTTAGCTGAGTGTCTTTGGCTTGGGTCTCTCATGCAGTTGCTGTCAGACAGTGGCGGGAGCGGTCAGGGGCAGCTGGACACCATGCTGTATCCACAAGGCTCAGGGGTCCTCCTTGTGGCCTTTCCACATGGGATAGTTGGGCTTCCTCACAGCATGGTGGCTTTGGACAATAGGGCTCCCTCCATGTTGGTGCAGGGCACTTTTATGATTTAGCTTTGAAAGTGACATAGCATCACTTCCACTCAGCACTATGAGTCAACCAGTGACTGCAGCCCACCCAGTTTCAAGGGGAGAAGACAAGGTTGCCACCCCTTCATGGGAGAGTGGAGAGGTTCCAGAAGAGCATGTGGGTTAGGGACATGGAGAGCATGTTCCTTGGGAATATTTCTGAAAAAAGTACAACCTATAACACAGAGTGTCCTAATTTGAAGATGGATCCTATTACTACTCACCGTATAAGGGAAATGGGTGATGGTGTGGACAAACTGTCCAACACTGTGCAGGTTCTCACGGGCGCCATGCCCTACACATCGGCTTTTACTGCCCAGCATCTATTCCTCCTCTGTAGACACATCCTGACTTCTTTTGGGAAAATTCATTTCCTCCATGGTAGGTAGTCTTGATGGGATGACAAACCGTGGGGCTTGCATTTTGAAACAGCATCAAGCAATGGGGAAGCCCCTTCACCATGTCAGAAATCAAATCGAGGCTTGGGATGCCAGACCTGGCCCTTCAGTCTCCAGTAAAATCTTCTTTCAGGCTCTTTCACAGCCTCTCTTCAACTGTTCCTCTCTGCCACTCTGCACCCACCACCCCAATGCCTCCAGCAAATTCTCTTGGAAGAGTTTATTTATCTACAAATGGCAGACAACTCGGGCCAGGCGCAGTGGCTCATGCCTGTAACCTCGGCACTTTGGGAGGCCAAGGTGGGAGGATCACTGAGCCCATGAGTTTGAGACCAGCCTGGGTAACACAATGAGACCCTTTTTCCACACAAAAATACAAAAACTAACTGGGTGTGGTGGTGCACACATGTAGTCCCAGCCACTCAAGAGACTGATATGGGAGGATCACCTGAGCCCAGGAGGTCGAGGCTGCAGTGAGCCATGACCGTGCCTCTGCTTTCCAGCCTAAGTGACAGAATGGGATCTCATCTCAAAAAAAAAAAAAAAAAAAAAAGTTAGGCAACAACAATAACCTCAATGATCTTGGGCTTTAATGGTCAACGTTTGCCACGAACCTCTATGGAGTCCAGGAAGCCGAAGGCCTGGCGCCTGCTGCAGGTGAAAAGGAGGGAGAGTTGTACGGAGACCCACACAACTTGTGTATCAATAAATTATCCTGCTGCAGATCCTCACAGAAGCCTACTATAAGTTTTGGGTGCGTGGAGTGGGAGACACTTTTTAACTTGTTTTAGGAGGGGACCCAAAATGTAAGTTTATGCCATTGGTTGGGAGATTTTAATTCGTGGTAGTTTGCAATCTTCAAACATCTCTTACAGAAAGCAGTTGGTTTGAGCAATTTCCTTTAGGGAAACGCAGATTATTTTAGCACTTCATTCCTCTAAGCACTGCTGAAAACTGTTTAAGCAGCTATGAGCGTGTTCATGTTCCAGAATTCTCCAAAACAAATAGCCAAGCACAGTTATGTATATAAGGTATGCAATTGAGACTGCTTAAATGAATACTAATGGGCATTTTATTCACCATTTTCAATGATTTTGGGTTTTTTTGGAAAAAGCCTTCTCGTTTTATTACCTGCCTGATTTACTTTTCTCCCTTGCAGCAGAGAGTCCCTGAAGCATGATGCTGGCTCTTGAATTAAGGAGCCTGGGGATGCAGCAGCTGCTTCTGTTCCGGGCTGGGGGAAAGAACGGGAAAGGCATCATTCACTGTTCTATGGAAGCATGTGGATCCCAGTCTCCTCCAAGGAGGCCTGGGGAACACTGGCCCAGAGACCACCCCATCAAACTAGAAGCTGGAAAACAAGAGGAGCAGGGAGAAAGAACTCCACGCCACGCACCAGGATCCCAATTAGGGCTGACACTTAGAGTCGTAAGAACCAGAGCTCAGACGCGTGTTTATAGCATCTGCTGGAAATACAGGAGCGTCTGTGCGATTTGGTCTGTTTAAGACGGCGCGTGTGGTGAAAATGAGGGGCAGCTGAGTCTTTGAAACAGCTGGCCTCCTTTCTAAGTCCCTCCAAAAGAGGCACAGTTGAGTTCCCGGACAGCTGTTTGCTGCAAACTCTGTACCTGGACAATACAGGCAATCAACCTCCTAAAGAAAACAGGCATTATTTTGACTCAAACAGGCCACTTTTGCACATGGTTTACTTCCTGATGAACAATTTTTCCTGAACAATATGCCTTTTGTTTGATTTGCACAGTGATTTTAAACATCCAAGCAAATGTTAAAAAATGGAAAGATTTCTGGATTTTCAGCAGGTCTAGAAAAATCCAGAGATGTGGCAACTCACAGCCTGCATTCCCACCTGGGAAGGCTCTAGAGCCTAAAGAATGAATGTGTCCTCTAAGAGGGTGCAGCCTGCCACCCTCCCTGTCTCTTGCAGCCTGCAGAGCATGGGCATTCCACCCACTTCCTTACCCACCTCCTCCTTTCACCTGTCCCTTGCCTTTGAGCTCCTGGTTAAATGGCACAGAATTTCGCGTGGATGCCTCTGAGTCCAGCTAGCTTTGCAGCCTCTTGGCATGCAGCCCTACAATTACAAGTGTCCGTGACAGCCAGTCTATAGGACGGATGAAGTATCTCAGGAGGGTTTCCAAAAGGCAACATGCATCCCTTGAGTAAGGTTGAATCAGGTGGACAGACAGTGTTTCCTTTTTAGATTCTTTTAGAAGTTTTGAGGTTAAAGCGAAAGTCTCCCAGAGGGCCTGTAACCATTCCCGGGCACAGACACCCCTGGAGCTGCAATAAGGAGGGATTGGAGGAGTAAAAGGGGTGCCACACGGGGCCCCTCCCTCTCTTCCCGCAGGCCATTCCTGGCTCCCCGCCTCTTCCCTGGCCCCGTCACTCATCTGGTGCCAGCTTTTGGTTTTGTTCCCCAGTTTCTATGTTGTCACCCCAGGGAGAAGGGGTAACAAAATAAAGTTAGGAACAGCAGAAACTCGGACTAGAGATCCCTCACAGCAGCTCCCAGGGCTCCACGATTCAGAGCGGAGGGAAAGGCAGCACCATATCATCGTAGAAATGTCTGCCACTGGTTCATTTATACTAAAAAGCTGGGAACAAACAACCCAGGTGTCCCACGAGGGGCTTTCTAAATAAATTCAGGTCCATCCGCTTACTCAGTCATTTAAAAAGCTAAGTATGGGACAAGCAAAGTACTTTGGCAATGTTAAGTTACCAAAAGAGACATAACATGTTACAGACTGATCCCAATGGTATAAACATACTTATATACACTCTGCAAGGCAGGACGCAATAATGGTAATAGTCACATAAGATACGGAATATGGGTTTAAAAAACGTATCTTTGAATACGTTTTTATGATTATGAAAGTAAAATAAAGGCATTGAAAAAACTAAGCCTAATAAAAAGGGAAGTAGAAGGAAATCTCAGCTTGGTCTGGTTGCAAGCTTGTCCAACCTGTAGCCCACAGGCTGTGTGTGTGGTCCAGGACGGCTTTGAATGTGGCCCAACACAAATTCGTAAACTTTCTTACAACATTATGAGACTGTTTTGCAATTTCTTTTTCCAGCTCATCAGCTATCGTTAGTGTTAGCATATATTATGTGTGGCCCAAGGCAATTGTTATTCCAATGTGGCCCAAAGAAGCCAAAAGACTGGACATCCCTGCACTCTCATGTGTCCACAGCACTTCCCTGACACCTGCTAACACCTTTCTAACCTTCAAGGCAAGCACACAGCCTCTTGCTGCTAACATTAGCCAGCTAGACTTCAATAGGATTTTTATGTTTTTTTTTTTTTTTTTGAGACAGAGTCTCACTCTGTTGCCCAGGCTACAGTGTAGTGGTGTGATCTTGGCTCACTGCAACCTCTGCCTCCTGGGTTCAAGCCATTCTCCTGCCTTAGCCTCCTGAGTAGCTGGGATTACAGGCACGCACCACCACACACAGCTTAATTTTTGATTTTCAGTAGAGGCAGGGTTTCGCCACGTTGGCCAGGCTTGTCTCAAACTCCTGACTTCAGGTGATCCACCCGCCTCGGCTTCCCAAAATGCAGGGATTACAGGCATGAACCATAGCACCTGGCCAGGAGTTTTATGTTTTAATTGTATTTGTTTATGCTCACTTTTATTTTGTGCAACTGATAGGCATTTTCTCCATTTATTTGTGTACATTAAAGTTATTTTTAAAATAAAACTTTTTTATGATTTGCATAAATACTCATTTGGATGCTTATTTCCTGCGAGTGCCTTTATTCTTTTCTTTATCTACCCAATGGTATGACGCCTCAGTTCTTGAGACCATTAGAAAGATTTACTGAAATAATGTACACAGAGCATTTTGTAAAGTGCCCGAGACAGTGAAATATACACAGTATTATTCTGTGTGCTGTCAAGCACTATAAAATCTACAGAATATTATGGTTTTCTATGTAAGTTTCTATTTTTAAGATACTATATTTGCTTCTGGAAGAGATGTGAACAGTAGTGTTTTAATAAGAATGCCTAAATGGGAAACTTGAGACGCATCAGTGAACCGGTTTAAGTGAAGGTATTTAGCACCTAACAGCGCAGGTGCATGTGGGCCAGTGGGAAGTTGAGCGGCAGGCAGGTGTGCCTACACCAACCCCACTGGGGAGCCCGCCTCATCAACAGCCTCAGGGGGTTGCATTACCAACACAGACTCCCCCCTAAACTTCAGAGCATGCCTACAGTTTAAAGAAACACTTCATTTTTGGCATTTTCCCTGGAGGAATGAGTTTAAAGTAAGGCTCCAGGAATGCTTGAGGCAGAAACCTTTACTAGATCAAGGTGCAACGTTTGAATCAAAAGCAGCCAGGGTCCGCTCTTCCCTCCTGCCAGTGCTGAGGTCGGACTCACTGCTCGCTTCGCTGCTCCCCAGCTGCTCAGACTCACCCAGACACCTGGTTTTGAAAAAAGATGCAGATCAGGGAAAGGAGATGAAGGGGGAAGCGGAAGATGCTTCCTAAGAAACAGGAGGATGCCAAAAGGACGGCAAGATGTGTTCCTGCCTTTCAGCACACTGTCCACATGCTTGTATGCCTCTTCCCTGCAGACACAGAAGCATTGGCCTCATGCTCGATCCTCTCAGTCACAGGGTGCTGACGGGGAAGGACCTGGGCGGCATGCTAATTGCTCTGTTGGCCTCGCACCCTGTAAATACGACGTGCACTCTGGTAAATTGTTGGCTGACTTTGCCTGACTGTCGAGATGCTCAGATCTCTCCCAGGGTGATGGGGAGCCTGGAAACCAAATGCCACACAGTTTGGTGTGTGTACGGACCAGGTGCAAGCTATCTTTCTGGGTCTGAGTGTTTATAGACAGATGTTTCAGGACCATAAAAACCCACAGGTCTTTCAGAGGTTCTAGGTTACAGGGAGACAGTGCTCCAGCAAAACAGCTGGCTTGTTTGACAGTTTTCCTAACAAGTGCTCTCTGCCTGTCTAAGAGGCCATTTCACCAGGGGAGGAAGTGGGGGGCTCTTATGTTTCTGAGAGTCTCAGGTTGGGTTCGTTAGAAGCAGATCATAAGATGAGGATTCATTTGCAAGTGACCGAGTAAGGATGTTGTTTCCTTTCTCCCCACCCACCAGGAGAAACTGGAAAGCGAGAAGGGGAGAGGGAAATAGTTCACATTGCAGGACGAAGCAAAGGGAAGGTGTGCTTTCAAAGACCCAGCCTGCAGCCTGATCCTGTGGGAAGCTCTGGGTCAAGCTGTGTCCATGACAATTCAGAGTTGTCTGCAATGGGGGAGACGGGGCTGGGCTTTCGCACTCCACACCCATCCATCATTGGCAAAGAGGACCCCAGGGAGAAGCTCCCAGGCTTTTCCAAGAATCTGCACGAGTGCACAAAAGTGAGGGGCAGCCCCAGGTGGTGCAGTGACGGAAGCAGGTTCAGGATGACAGAGCAAACCCCAGGATTACGGACTGAATTGCTCCCTCCAAAATTCATATCACAAAGCCCTCATCCCCAGTGTGACTATATTTGGAGAGCAGGCTTTTAAGATGGTAATTAAGATTAAATAAAGTCATAAGAGGGGGCTCTAATCCCATAGGACTGGTGTCCTTACAGGAAGAGGAAGAAACCAAGTACAGTGGCTCACACCTGTAATCGCAGCACTTTGGGAGGCCAAGGTAGGTGGATCACTTGATCTCAGGAGTTTGAGACCAGCCTGGGCAACATGATGAAACCCTATCTCTACAAAAAAAATACAAACATTAGCTGGGCTCGGTGGTGCATGCCTGTAGTCCCAGCTACTTGGGGCACTAAGAGAGGAGGATCGCTTGAGCCCAGGAAGTCAAGGCTACAGTGAGTCCTGTTTATACCACTGCACCCCAGGCTGGGTGACAGAGCAAGACCCTGTCTTGAAAAAGAAAAGAAAAGAAAAGACACCAGGAGCTTCTCTCTCTCCACGCACAGAAGAAAGGCCCTCTGAGGACATAAGATGCTCAGAGGGTGGTGATCTGCAAGCTAGGAAGAGATTTCTCACCAGAAACTACCCTTGACAGCACCCTGATCTCAGACTTTCCAGAGTCCCGATGGTGAGAAAATAAATTTCTGTGTTTTAAGCCAACCAGTGTGTGGAATTTTGGTCAGGCAGCCCTGGCTGGCTAACACACCTACCGATGGATATAGAGCAGTAAAAGAGATGTACCGGGACCCGGGTGGAACAGTGTCTGTCAGCCAGGGTGGTCCATTGGGTGTATTTCGTATTAGGACAAGAATAAGCTCAAACGACAGCTTGTTCTTCGAGGCAGAACTTCTGGGTTTGAATTCCACCTCCACCTCTTACTGAGTGGGTTTGAAAAATGCATTGTGTCTCAGTTTCCCCCCCATGTAAATTGAGATCATAGCTCACTTTGTCTACCTCGAATGCTTGAAGCAGGATTAGATGCTTAGAAGGATTATATGCAAAGCATTTGGAGAGTGCGAGGCACACAGCCAGCACTGCTTGTCTCACCTATGATTCTTCCTTCCTCACTCACTCAAGCGCCATTTTTCAGCCTATGCTGAGCATGAGACGGTTCATCACTTACCAGGTGTGAGTTCATATTCGGGACAGTCTTTCAGTATCTCTTCCTTGAACTTTCCCCTGATAAGACTCCTGGCCGTGGATTGTCCGCATGGTAGCTGGCAAGTACCGGGCACTTGACAAATATTTGTTGAAGAAACGAACGTGGGAAAGGGGACATCTAGAGCTTCCCACAGATGGAAACTGTGCAGAACATTTCAGCGACAGGGTAAATTTTCTGAGCCAAGCAGCCCTTTGACACGCGAGGGGGTGATGGCGGCTTTACTGAGTGCTGCACGCACTCCCTCCGCACACCCACCCCATATGTCTGGGTGGCGAGGACTTCCTCACCCCATGGCCTGACCTCTTGACTCACGTTGGCCAAGGGGATGTTAGTGGACAGGACACCAGTTTTGGTCTTAGGTGAGAGGATAATGAGCTGCTGTGAGAGGAGCATGCCAAGAATAACTCTGCCCCTTCAGCCTGGGCCCAGGACCAAACACACATGGACGGACAGACACTGAGCTCAAGGCTTGGAGCTAAGCCCAGCCAGCTCACACCCCAAGGCAGTCTCCTGTCTCAGCTTCCCCTTAGCAGGCCCAGACTGCACTTGACCTACAGCCCTGGGAGTATGAGAACAAAGCTTGGACAGTCGCCCCAATATCCATGGATCCAATATCCATGGATGCTCAAGTCCCTTAGATAAAATGATGTAGTAGTTGCATATAACCTATGCACATCCTCCTGTATACTTTAAATCATCTCTAGATTATTTTTCATACCTAATATAATGTAAATGCTATGTAAATAGTTACTGTGATACCATATTATTTAGAGAATAATGACAGGAAAGCCAGAGTCTGTATATGTGCAGTACAGGCAGAACCTTCCCCCCCAAAAATCTGGAATCTGTGAACACAGAACTCATGGACGTGGACAGCCACCTGTAGTTATAAAGCACTGAGATTGGGGTTTTTTTTAATGTGGCATGACTGTGGCAAATCTGTCCATATCCTAGAGCCTAGAACCTATGAATATGTTATCTTCTAAGTCAAAGGGACTTGGTAGATGTGATTAGGTTGAAGATCTTGAGATAGATGATCTAAGTGGGTCCTATGTGATCATGGGGTCCTTACGTAGCTGGACTGATACACTGGATTTTCATTCTACAACACTTTCACAAACCACGTAGCCAATTCACAAGTGGAGAGGCCAGATACAAGACATAGGGTGGAATGGGGACTATGGCTAATTGGAGATTTTGCATGTCCCATCAAATGTCACTGAAATTTTATTTCTGCATGAAAAACACAGGTCAACCAAGTTCAATTCAGGGACAACTAGTTCATATGAGTTAAAGAATTGGAAGAGAGCAATGAAACTAGTATAAAGAGAATGGCACATGGAGGCGGTCTCTCACACACCATATATTTTCAAGCCATTTTAGGGATTAGTGAGGCCCTTGGTGCCCATTCATGGTCCTGTTTGAAACTTATAGACTAGAATGACTTTCAGAGCCCTTGAGGCGTGTTTAACCACTAGCTTTCTGCCGCTCTCAGAGCTCAGCTCCCCAGATCAGCTACCATCGTCTCCTGATGTAGAAGGCTTCTATGTTTGGAGATCAATAGGGGTGAGTGGTCATGCAGGTAAGGGCCAGGGGACATGCTCTGAAGCTGTGTTTGTTTACAAAGCCACCACTTTTAGTTAGACTTGGTGTGTGTGTTTCGTGTTTGTGCCTTTGAAGAAACAGCCATGGATGGGAATGGTTGGCAAGGGGATCGTAAAACCTTCCAGAACCACCTTTCTGGACCTGCCTGGGGAAGCCTCTGGTGTGGCAGCCCCTCTGTGGGCTGACTAGTTTCACCCTTTTGAAGCTATTTGTCTCCCCAGGTTCCCTGTCTTACCAGCCAGGGGACGTGGCCAACAGGGGAATGTGGCCGAGATCTGAAAACACAGTTGCAGCTTCCACATCTCAAATTGGTGACTCACATAAATGCAAAAGCTCACAACGGGATATTTCAAGAGCCAAAGACAAGGAACGAACCACTCTCTGCACTTGTGAATGCCATCCCGGCCAGCACAGGCTCTCAGAGTCCTGCCGAGAGGTTCCTGCAGGCAGCCACAGTCATGGCCTTGGTGGAGCTCATTGCCAACGAGGTTTCAGGTACTTGACTGAGCAACCCTCGCCTTGAAGCAAGAATACACACTCCTGGCTGGCACTGAGTGCTTCTGCTGCACCCAGCCGGGAAGGGCGACACCGTTGCCCATGGCAGTGCTATACATAACAAAGATCTTGCTATCAGACCTCAGCTACCAAGAAAGCTTCCATGGGAAGGAATGCCATTCCCCACCCTGGGAATCTTGGAAGGTGCGCTCACTGGCCTGACCTCAGTACCCCAAGGTGTCCAAACCCAGCATTTCAAAGACTCAGGACTGAATGGGCATGACGGAGCCATGCTGTAAGAAGACAGAGGCAGGCCAATTCATCTACATCCTAATTCTTAGAACCTATGAATATGTTACCTTACAAGGCAAAAGGACTTTGCAGACATGATTAGGTGAAGGTTTTGATATGGGCAATGATCCGGGATTATCCAGGTGGGTCCAACATGACCACAACAGCCCTTAGAAGTGACTCCACCCAATGCACTGCCCGCCCTCCTCTTTGAACACATTTCTTGCGTCTAACCATCTGCAGGCCTCTTTCTGTGCCTCAGATGCCATTACTCTCTATTTCTGCAGATTCAGATCTTCCTCTTGTCCACAGTCTGCCGAAACATTCAGGATGGCTGGCTGCAGACACTCATGCACAATGCTTACCACTGAGACTGCATACACAACGGGGTCAAAGCAGGGCTCCTGGAAGCTCAGAACAAACAGGGTGACAACAGGAGCCCTTCAGGACTCGATACCATGAGGCTCATCTCCCTCGCGCTGCTTCTCATTCAGGTTCCCACCTGAAGAACTATTCACATACATAACTTCGCCACCTGCCAATGAACACATTCACTTTCATTTGCATAATCAACACTAATCTTATGGGTTAATTAGACTTTATGTGCATTCGATTCAGGAGATTTAATTTGGCCTCTGATCTCCTGCTTGGAACAAGGGACTCATAAAACACATTCCTTTCTGGCCATGTTTCCACAAGTTCAAGGATTCGGACACCCAGCCTTCGCCCCTGACCTCCTCCCCGCCAGATGCACTAAAAATCCTTCTTGGGGTAATGGTGGTGAGGGTTGGCATTTGAGTTTGTGAACTGTTCGGGACACTGGAGTTTCTTTTTCTGGTTACACATTAAAGGAAGGAGAGAGGAGGGGTTCTATGGGCAAAAGAATAGCGTGGTTCTAAACTAAACAGAGAATTTGAGGATTTTTCATGGTGCCTTGCAGCTGTCACTTAAGAAAATGTGTCCAGTAATAGAATATTTCTTTCTTTAATACTAATCCCTTCAGAAAAATATACTGGCAGAATACATCAAGAGCCTTGAAAAATAATCTTACGTTTTGAATCTAAGAAGCCACCTTAAGGAAAAGGGGATGTGGATAAAGATTTATGTGAAAGGTAGTTTATTGCTGCATCATCTATAAGAATAAATCTTGGACATACGAGGGGCCACAAACTGATGAAAAAAATGTTCCATATTACTAATCATCAGAGAAACATAAATCCAAACGACAATGAGATGCCATCTCACACCAGTCAGAATGATGATTATTAAAAAGTAAAAAAATAACAGATGCCGGAGAGATTGCAGAGAAAAGGGAACACTTACACGCTGTGCGTAGGAAAGTAAATTAGTTCACTCACGGTGGAAAGTAGTTTGGAGATTTCTCAAAGAACTCAGAACTACCATCCAACCCGCAATCCCATTACTGGCTATCTACCCAGAGGAAATAAATTGTTCTACCAAAAAGACACAGGCACTCATGTGTTCGTCGCAGCACCGTTCACAATAGCAAAGACACGGAATCAACCCATCCACCGTGAACTGGATCAAGAAGATTTGGTATACATCCACCATAGATTACCACACAGCCATAAACAGAGAACAACATTTTCACATCCTTCGCAGCAACACGGATGCAGCTGGAGGCCATTATCCTGAGCAAATTAATGGAGGAATGGAAAACCAAATACCGCATGTTCTCACAAGTGGGAGCTAAACAGTGGGTACATGTGGGTATAAAGACGGGAACAACAGACACGGGGGAGTGGGGAGAGAGGGAATAAAGGGCTGAAAAACTACCCATCGGGTGCTCTGTTCACCACTTGGGTGATGAGATCATTCATACCCCAAACCTCAGCCTCAGGCAACAGACCCCCATAACAAACCTGCACACGTACCCCCTGAATCTAAAATAAAAGTTGAAATTTAAAAACAACTTGGAATCAACCTAAATGGTAAAATACAGGCATCGTCGGTTGTTTATATTATGTTAAATCCATCCGATAGAATATTATAAAGTTATTAGGAACGTTTTGGAGGAATATTTAATGTTAAGAGAAAACGTTTCCAATACAAGTGAAAATGGTAGTGTCCTTAAAATCTGTACGTATTTGATGGTGCCAAATTTGTAAACTAAATGTATTTAGTATCTATTAGCATTACACAGGTATAAAACCCTGGAAGGAAATGAACAAACATGTTATCAGTGGGTTACCCTTGAGTAGTAAGGATATTGGCGTGTGATTCCCGCCTCATACAGCTGTGCTTTCCTCATATTCTAAAATGAGTATGAATTGCTTTTACAACCAGAAAACAATTATTTTCAAAAATCATCCAGGATGTCTACAGTGAATCTCACACAGCAGGTCCTTCTCCATTATTGCCACTGACTGTCACCTCCTTCCCTTAAATTCCATCCCGCGAAGACTCAATCTTACCCTTCATGAAAAATGAGTACTTTGTAACTAAGCACCTTCTGATAATGTGGGCAGGGCAAGGCCCCCAGAAAGTCAGTTCAGCTGCAGAGAACGCATAAGCCCTGTCGGAGCAGAGATGACCTCACCCTCCTCCAAAGCCCGCCCTGTGGCACCGCGCAGCGAGCGCCCCACCCCGCCCTGCTGCAGCGGCAGAGGGTCCTGCAGTGGATGTCAGTGCCTCCAGATTTCCGGGCGGTGGGTTCAACAGCTCCTCTGAGCAGCAGCTCACGCGAGTCCAAGTCAAAGCTCTTAGGCAGCAGCCGGCCTGGGCCCGGGACCAGGCACCACACACGCTTGCAGGGAACGCACCGCTTACCTGTTGCGCGGGCCGGGCCCCAGGCGCTGGCAGGCCACGGTGGCCGTCACGTGCTTTCCGCCGCTGCCCACCTCCTGCTTGACGCCCCACTGCCGGGGCTCGCGGGTCTGAGCACTCAGGATGTTCACTCCCTTCTTCACCTTGGCTCTGTGGGGATGAAGGTGGGAGAGAGAGAGCCACAGGGTTAAGGCTTGGCCTTTCCAACATACCCAGCTCTGCAGAGTTGCCACCGTTAGTTTCTGTTTTGCTTTTCCACTTCTTTCATATCTACTGAGAGGCAGACAAAGTCACCCGGTGGTGGTGATGCCAGGGCAGGGCGAGCGGGGTCTGCCTGTGGATAAGGCAGTCACAGACCTTGCTGTCCGGTTCTGAGGGGGAGGAAAAAGGACCCCGTAACTCACCAGACCAGGAGGTTGCCGGGCAGAGCTGTCAAGGCGTGCACTCAGCCTGCCTGGGTCAGTCTCCTCACTCAGGGGGCTCTGTGCCCTGCCGGAGACATTTGGCAATGTCTGGAGACACTTGTGATTGTCATGGTTTTGTGTGGGAGGCATTGTTATCCAGTAGGGAAGTGGGGAGAAAGGAGGAATGCAGCTAAACAGCCTACAACCCACTTGAAAGCCCGCCACACAGAGTCACTGGGCCTACAGTGTCACTACTACCAGGAAAGCCGGGCCTGGGTTCATATCCCAGTTTCACCACTTTCTAGCTGTGCAAATTTGGACAAGGCATAACTTCTCCATGCCTCACCTCCTTCCTCTGTAAGAAAGAGAACGATCATAGCAGCTCCCATTATAAATAAAGCTGTTGTAATGATTAAACAGATCTAAAGAGTTTAGAACAAGAACAGTGCCAGGCATACAACACACACTTAATACATGTTAGCGATTGTTACATCACTCCAGGGAAGTCCCCAGCCTGCTTAACGTAACTTGCCTGGCACACACTTAACAAAGATACATTAAGTCAGGGACCAAGAAACAAAGAAACAAAAAGGCAAAGAGCTCCTCCCAAAGCTGCTGTTGTTTTGATCACGCCACTTAGCCAGCCTCAATTTCAGTTTCCTTATCAATAAACGGATGAGACAAGTGGCAGCTTGAGCACACACATCTACTTATACCGTCTTCCTCAATCCCACTCACAGGAGAGCAAAAGGACTGTTTTAAAAGGCATAAGACAGCTGGGCACAGTGGCTCATGGCACAGTGGCTCATGCCTGTAATGCCAGCACTTTTCTTTTTTTGAAATGAAGTCTTGCTCTGTCGCTAGGCTGGAGTACAGTGGTGTAATCTTGGCTCATTGCAACCTCCGCCTCCTGGGTTCAAGCAATTCCCCTGCCTCAGCCTACCGAGTAGCTGGAACTACAGGCACCTGCCACCACGCCTGGCTACTTTTTTTGTATTTTAGTAGAGATTGCGTTTTACCATGTTGGCCAGGATGGTCTCAATATCCTGACCTCATGATCTGCCCATCTTAGCCTCCCAAAGTGCTGGGATTACAAGTGTCAGTCACTGTGCCTGGCCAATCCCAGCACTTTGGGAGGTTGAGGTGGATGGATTACTTGAGCTCGGGAGTTCGAGATTAGCTTGGCCAACAGAGTGAAACCTCATCTCCACAAAAAATACAAAACTTAACCGGGTGTGGTGGTGCATACCTTTAATCCCAGCTACTTGGGAGGCTGAGGCAGGAGGATCACTTGAACCTGGGAGGTGGAGGTTGCAGCGAGCTGAGATTGTGCCACTGCACTCCAGCCTGGGCAACAGAGCAAGGCTCCATCTCAAAGTTATAATAATAATAATAAAATAAAAGGCATAATCTCATGACCAGAAGAGGAAATGCAGCCACAGCAACAGATTTGGGAAACTGGAAACTGGGAGTTCAGTGGATCAAACGAGTCAGCAGAACTTTAAAATGGAGCTTTAAGCTGTCAGTGAGCAGAGCCAACAGCCAACACAGTTTCTACCAAAGAATCCCCCAGACTCGGGAGCTGTGATATCAGTCACAGAATCAGAGCGAATGAGGACTGAAATACAGAGGGTTGGCTACAAGTCTGTTTAGGAGGCAGCCAGAAGCAAGTAAGCTTCCCTGTTTGTGATGCCAGGACTTCACACCAGGTATGGCTATCAGGGCGAGTGGGGAACTGGGGGTGCTGAGGGTGCCACACCAACTATAGAGGGACCCCACAACCCCATGTGTGCTGAACGCTGAGATTCCCAGGCGGGTCCCCCTAGACTGGATCTTTACCCTCCAGGAGAAACACAGGATTCCAGAGGGTGCTACCATCCTAAAACCAAAATGCGATAGGCATTGACACTGTAGCCTCTCCAAACAGCCAGCCACACGCCCTGCAGTGAAGCCTGAAGTCAGCAAGTGCTGTTGAGGGGCTCTGAGCCTCTCATAGCCTTTTAGTCCCCCCTCCTTTATATGAACTGGCAAACAGGAATTGTTAGACACTAAGAAAAGTCTCTATGTGACATAAAGACTGTGATATGCTGCAATGAAGATTTGGTACTCATCCCTGTCTCCTGGCATACAGCTCCTAACATCCTGAGAACAGTGATGTCCTCTTGTGTGCTAAGGAGGTGACTGGTGGCTGGGATTACAGGTAGCTTCAGGATAGTGTTGGTCACCAGAAAGACCAAGGCAAGAATAGAGAGTTTGGACTTTCAGCCCATCCCCTTAATCACCAGTGAGAACAGAGGGGCTGGTCACCAATGACTAAATATCTAATCAATCATACCTAGTTACAAAGCCTCCTAAAAGCCCCAGAGGACAGGATTTGGGGAGCGTCCAGATAGTTGAACCCACGGAGGTTCCTGGAAGGTGGTGTCCCGGGAAGGCAAGGAAGCCCTTCACACTCCTTACCCTACACCCTGTCCTACATGTTTCCTCATCTGTATCCTTCATAACATCCTTTAGAATAAACCAGTCAACATAAGCAAATGTTTCCCTGAACTCTGTGAGCCGCTCTAGGAAATTAATCAAACCTGACGATGAGGTCATGGGAACCCCACTTTATAGTCAGTCAGTAAGACACAGAGAGAGAGACAGATGGAGACAGAGAGACAGACAGAAAGACAGAGAAACAGGCAGACAGAGACAGAGAGACACAGAGTCAGCCAGGGTTTGCAGTTGATATCAGAAGCAGGGAGCAGTCCTGGGGACTGAGCCCTCGACCCGTGGGGCCTGACAGTTTCTCCAAGTAGAGATGGTGTGAACTGAACTAGAGCACACCCAGCTGACATCTGCAGAATTGCTCACTCGCTTGTTGGTGGGAGAACCCCCCACCGCCCACCTGCCCCATGCTTGTCCACAGGAGTCTTCTGTGTTGGTCGTTGTGGGGTGAGAGCAGAGGAAGCAGTTTGCGTTTGTCCATGCAGAAAGACTGAAACAGGCAAATGCGGGGAGGGGAGAGCGGCAATCTTCAGGAAATAGAGCCTGTGCAGTAAAGGATATAAAAACAGAGAATCCGTCGGGCATGGTGGCTCATGCCTATAATCCCAGCACTTTGGGAGGCCGAGGTGGGTGGATCATGAGGTCAGCAGATCGAGACCATCCTATCCAACATGGCAAAAACCTGTCTCTACTAAAAATACAAAAATTTGCTGGGTGTGGTGGTGCATGCCTGTAGTCCCAGCTACTCGGGAGGCTGAGGCAGGAGAAGCACTTGAACCCGGGAGTCGGATGTTGCAGTGAGCCAAAATTGTGCCACTGCAGTCCAGCCTGGTGACAGAGTGAGACTCTGTCTCAAAACAAAACAAAACAAAAAACAGATAATCAGTCACATTCACTAAGAGATAAGAGAAGATATTGCAATAATGAAGCAAAAATGACTGCTATATCTTAAAAAAAGAACGGACAAAATGAGCCCTTGGAAATTAAAAATATAGCAAAAATGTAAAGTCAGTGGAATGGTTGATGGAAAAAGTTGAAGAAATTTCCTAAGAAGCACAGAAAAGACAAAAAAGTGGAAGACAGGAGAAAAAAGTTAAGAGGATGACTTTGAGGTTCAATATGTGAATAATAGAAAAAAACAGAGAAAAGAAAGAGGATGAATCATTAATGAAGTCAGTCAAGATAATGTCTCCAAATGAAAGGATGTGTTTTCAGCTCGGAAGAACCCACTGTATGATCAGCACAATGAATGAGAAGAGACCCAGACCAGGCCATGTGATCAATACATTTTGGAAGATGGGGTATGTAGAAGTGAATTCTACCGTCCTCCAGAGAGAAGAAACCATCAGAAAAAATTCGGAATTCATAACAGCCTCTTCGTAAACTAGAAGACAATGAAAAATGTCTTGCATATTGTAAGGGGAGATGATTTCCAACCTAGAATTCTGTATGCACCCTATGAGCTCAGTGTTTCCAAACATGTGTGTTCTTTTTTTTTCTTTTTTGAGACAGAGTCTCGCCCCGTCACCCAGGCTGGAGTGCAGTGGCGTGATCTCGGCTCACTGTAAGCTCCACCTCCCGGGTTCATGCCATTCTCCTGCCTCAGCCTCCCGAGTAGCTGGGACTACAGGTACCCACCACCATGCCTGGCTAATTTTTTGTATTTTTAGTAGAGACAGGGTTTCATTGTGTTAGCCAGGATGGTCTCGATCTCCTAACCTTGTGATCCACCTGCCTCGGCCTCCCAAAGTGCCGGGATTACAGGTGTGAGCCACCGCACCCAGCCCACACATGTGTGTGCTAAGGACATTTACTCCTTACACTCATGCTTGGTAACCTACTTGAGCATGTGTTCCATCAAACCATGAAGTGAAGCTGGAAGGAAGATGTGAAGTAAGGGAAACAGATCTCAAATACAAGTGACGTGGAAGGAATCCCAAGTCGATGGTGAAGAGAGGTCCTTGAATAACAGCAGAGCATAAGGCATAGAGAAGATTCTGGCAAACACTTCCCCAGGAAACGAAAATTTTCTTAATAAATATGATGCTGAATAAGTGTTTCCTGAGGACATTTAGACAACTAGAGGAGAGTTTCAGGATAAATATGAGCTAAATATACAGAAAATCAGGAAAAAGAATAAAACTCAATCAGTTTTTAATCCTGAAGAACTCATTATGCAGAGAAGGAAAAGTAATCATAATTTAATACTTGATTTTACTGTGATTAGCACATGTGCTTATATTTTAAACGCTGAATATTAATCTAGACAAAATATGATTATTATACTTGAGGGATGGAGAGATAAAATGGGAGGCACTTATGTGATGGAGAAAAGAGATATATCCTAATTCTCCATAGTGAGAAATTTATAGATATTGCCTTAAAAAAAGTGTCAAGATCAGTGCATTACTTGGTGATATGCCTATAAATACCAGATGAGGAAAGAATTTTGCCTCTGTGCATGCAGAAAAGCAGTAGAAGGGAGCAGGGTACTGCAGTATTATTTTAAAATAACTTTGTATTTTTAAATAGTTCAATAGTTTGAGATTAAGAGGAAGTTGTGGCTGGGTTTGGTGGCTCACACTTGTAATTCCGGAACTTTGGGAGGCTGAGGTGGGACGATTCCTTGAGGCCAAGAGTTTGAGAGCAACCTGGACAACAAAATAAGATGCTGTCTCTACAAAAAGATAAAATAATTAGCCCCACACGGTGGCCCATGCTTGTAATTCCACCACTTTGGGAGGCCGAGGTGGGCAGATCACCTGAGGTCAGGAGTTTGAGACCAGCTTGGCCAACATGGTGAAACCCCATCTCTACTAAAAATACAAAAAAAAAAAAAAATTAACTAGGCATGGTGGGAAGGACCTGTAATCCCAGCTACTTGGGAGACTGAGGCAGGGGAATCACTTGAACCCAGGAGGCAGAGGTTGCAGTGAGCTGAGACTGCCACTGCACTCCACCCTGGGCAACAAGAGCGAGACTCCATCTCAAAATACTACTACTACTACTACTACTACAACTACTACTAAGCCCCATATGACAGAGTGTGCCTGTAGTCCCAGCTATTGGGGAAGCTGAGGCAGCAGGATCACTTGAGGCCCAGAGGAGCTATGATAGCACCGCTACACTCCAGCCTGGGCAACAGAGTGAGACCCTGTCTTAAAAAATAAATTTTAAAAAGTTGCAAAAGAACAAAATACTGAGTTCCCAGTACACATCATCTAGCTTCCTCCAATGATAATACTGTACATAAGCATGGTTCATTGTCAAAGCCAAGAAATTGATATAGGTATAATACTATTAACTCAGGTACATACCTTAGATTTTACATGTTTTCACATGAACTTCTTTGGCGTATAGTTCTATGAAATTATGTCCTATGTGGAGATTTGAGTAACCATCACAATAATAAAGATGTGGCATTGTTCCTTCAACACAGAGGAGCTCCTTCATGTGCTCCCTTCATAGTCACACGCTCTTCGAATCCTGCCACTAATCTGTTCTCTAGCACAACAGTCCTCACACTTTGAGAATGTTGTATACAGGTTTTTGTCAATAAACTCTGCAGAACCATTTGACCTTCTAAATTATAGGCAAGAAATAAAAATACAATTCTAAGCTACCCAACAGATGGAACGGACCCCCTCTTGGCCAAGGAGATGCCAGTGAAACCTTGAAAACTGAGTTCCTGGCCACGATGGGATAGAAGGCTGGATGCACCTCCTTATCCCCCTTCCTTCCCTAAGCACCATTAGGCTTTCTTCCTGAGGGCTAAACGGAAAACAGCCATTTGGAAAGACTTGCTCCACCCCAGATACCGATGACTGCCTGACACTGCCTTGCCCTTTCATAGTTTTGATAAAATAACTGACCCACAGGTTCCTTCCTGATAAGAGACCACTGATCTTGCAGTGGTTCTGGCCATCTACTGAGGATGCACAGTGAGGGGTTTCATGTCCTCTGCTTCATCTTTTGATGTCAGAGGGCTGAAAACCCTACCTTGGGATCACACTATCCCTGTCATCTCTTGTACATGGGACCCATGAAAGGGAGGGCATGAAACTCAGCTGTGCATGCACATGCTTCTCCTCCCATAAATATTCGTGACTCCTCCTATGGCTTATTGAATATGCATATTTATCCTTCTTACTCAGTATAAATCCCTGTCTTGTTCTTCCCATCTCTGAATGTCTTGTTTCTGGCTTCTGGCTGGAGGCTACACTTCCCAGCCTGTCAGAATGGCCATCCAGCAGGCTGCAAGCCTTTATGAGAGATAAAGCTCTTCTTTCCAAATGTATGAACCTCATCATTCTTCAGTTGACATATGCAAGGTCATGTCTTATGAAAGGGAATTACACAGTTACACACACACACACACACACATACACACACACACACGCACGCACGTGCACACACACACACACACACATCCTATTAACTTCCAAGACTGAAGGAGATACATTCTTGTGAATAGTTAAAAGGCTAGACATAGCTGATGAATGTGATTACCAGGGGGGCGCCATGAGGGAACACTGTGGGTGGAAGGTGGTGATAAAACACATCTCCACCTGCCAAACTTAGGGTGTCCAACCCTCATAGCAGCAATAGCATGCTGGCCAGACAGCCACCTTCTCTCTCTCTTTTAGAAATTATACTTTAAGTTCTAGGGTACATGTGCACAACGTACAGGTTTGATTCATAGGTACACATGTGCCATGTTGGTTTGCTGCACCCATCAACTCATTTACATTAGGTATTTCTCCTAATGCTATCCCTCCCCCAGCCCCCCACCTCCTGACAGGCCCCAGTGTCTAATATTCCCTTCCCTGTGTCCATGTGTTCTCATTGTTCAATTCCCATCCATGAGTGAGAAGCTGTGGTGGTTTTCTGTCCTTGTGATAGTTTGCTGAGAATGATGGTTTCCAGCTGCATCCATGTTCCTACAAAGGACATGAACTTATCCTTTATTATGGCTGCATAGTATTCCATGGTGTATATGTGCCACATTTTCTTAATCCAGCCTATCATGATGGACATTTGGATTGGTTCCAAGTCTTTGTTATTGCAAATAGTGCCGCAATAAACATATGTGTGCACGTCTTTATAGTAGCATGATTTATAATCCTTTGGGCATATACCCAGTAATAGGATTGCTGGGTCAAATGGTAATACTAGTTCTAGATCCTTGAGGAATCGCCACAGTCTTCCCAATGGTTGAACTAATTTACACTCCCACCAACAGTGTAAAGGTATTCCTATTTCTCCACATCCTCTCCAGCATCTGTTTCCTGACTTTTTAATGATTGCCATTCTAACTGGCGAGAGATGGTATCTCATTGTGGTTTTGATTTGCATTTCTCTGATGACCAGTGATGATGAGCATTTTTTCATGTGTCTGTTGGCTGCATAAATGTCTTCTTTTGAGAACTGTCTGTTCATATTCTTTGCCCACTTTTTGATGGGGTTGTTTTTTTCTTGTAAATTCGTTTGAGTTCTTTGTAGGTTCTGGATATTAGCCCTTTGTCAGATGAGTAGATTGCAAAAATGTTCTCCCATCATGCAGGTTGCCTGTTCACTCTGATGGTAGTTTCTTTTGCCATGCAGAAGCTCTTTAGTTTAATTAGATCTCATTTGTCTATTTTGCACAGCCACCTTCTCTTAAGAAACTTCTTCTGAGTCTTACATTAAATGATTCACTAAATACACGTGCTACTCTGAACACCAGGAGACCAGGACATGCTTGAGGGACAAAGATCAAAGACACATTAGCATGGGAAAGTCCCCATTGCCTCTAGCAGGAAATGAATGTTCCAGTTATGTTCATAGCATGGACACCTTCTACTTCTACTGCTGGAAATAAATGCCTCTTGCAATGTGACTTGGCTTGAAATTGGATTTTGCCGCATTTGGATTTTTCTCAAGATTTCAGATTTCACTGAAGCTACAAATTGTTCTTTCCGCTTAACAGTGCATGCTCATAGGAGGATTCTCACCAACTGGTGCAGCGGCTGGTGTCACCTCTGGATGGGGCGGGAGAAGGAACCACAGAAATGGGAGAAAGGCATAGGTTTAAAAGGTTGATTGTGTTAATCGGGCATTTTCTTCGATGAGAGCAGTGGATGTTTTCTGTCTAAATCAAGGAACTAGTTGTTGCAGGGTTTGTGTCCAGGACCAGAAATTTTGCAACCAGAGTCAGCATTTTAAAAACCAGTGGAAGTGGTCGGTAAACCCTGAGGATGTCTGGCTTCCAGGGGCAAGTCCAGGGAAGATGGCCAGTGGCAGTATGAGGCCACCCCTGCTCAGCCAGGCTGCATGGAGGGGAGGAGCTTCCAGCCCTGCTTCTGGAGGGTCAGGCAGGTATGCTTCTCTCTCTTCATCTGCTGCATCCAGGATGGCCCTAGTTCAGTGGTTTCCAGTTTGTAGGTCTGCTATTGCTGGTAGCTTGGGAGACGATTTCCCATGCAGCGCGGAGCACCGACTGTTCCCAGCACTGTGCTAGATGTTGCAACGCATCCACGCGGCACTCAGGCAAGGGCTGGACTTGGTGGCACCTCCGGTCCCATCTGGGTTACCTGAATGGGGCTCAGGCCATCTACAAGGCACATTGATCGTTGACGCTCCTACTCAGGTTTTTAGTGGTCAAAACCAAAACAAAACAAAAAATATTTTCCCTCTTTTTAAAATGTGCTTGGCTTGGGTATAACACAGGGATGATTAAGTGTTCCTTAAGGAAAATCAATGTTGAGTGCAAATTTTGAACACAGGAAGCCTAATTTCCACTCTGCAAGCCATCTATCTCACGGTCTGCTATAATCTCCTTAGGAAATGCCCTCCCTAGAGGTTTCTCAGGCCTGCTGGGGTGTATGAGGGCCTGGGTATGATGAGGAACGTGTATATGTGTGTGTGTGTGTGTGTGTGTGTGTGTGTGAAGCGTGTGTGTGTGTGTGTGTGTATGCGTGGGTGTGCACACATGGGAGGGCGGGTAAGTACCACTTGGCCTCTGGACCCTGTGAGGCTGTCTGTTCAGGAGCTGAATCTGATCTTCAGAGTAGGTTCAAACTGAAAAATGATAATTATTGTTGTTACGGGTTGAACTCTGCACCTTTCCAATCCATATGTTGAAGTCCTAACTCCCAGCATTTTAGAATGTGATCGTATACGGAGATAGATCTTTACAGAGGTAATCACACGAAAATGGAGCTCATTAGGCTGGGCCCCAGTTCAGGGACTGGTGTTCTTATGAAAAGGGGAAATTTGGAGACGGACCCGAGAAGGGGAAGTCTATGGGAACACGAAGATGGGCATCTCCAAGCCACGGAGACAGGCCAGGGAGAGGTGGTCCCTCAGACCTCAGAAGGAATCAACCCTGCCAACACCCTGATCGTTAACGTCCAGCTTCCAGCACTGTGAGAGAGTAGATTTGTATCCTTCAAATCCCTCAGTCTGTGGTACTGTGTTACAGCAGCCCTAGAAAACGGACACAGTTGCTAACACGAAAATAAAGAAGCAAGCAATAAGAAAGCAGCCCACCGCTGGCCTGGCCCTTAGAAGGAGGAGCTGCCGTGAAGCTGAGTCATTGCAACCCTGAGGGAAGCAGCCGACGTAAGTTCCCACTGCGCTGAGCTAACCAACCAGAAGCTCTGTGGTCCCACTGCACTGAGCCTGTTAGCCCAGTGCTCTCGACTCTGGGCATTGTGCAGGAAAGCCTCCGGTCATGTGCACGTAACAGCTTCTGCACTGAGAAGAGGAGGGCTCGCCCTTTGCAAGTGGTGCCTACTGCATACAAAGGCATGGCACACCTGCCTGCCTGCTCTTCCGCTAGAATAAGACTCACACACTTATATCCAAACCCACCCACTGACCTGACAGCAGCCCTACAAAGCTGCTTCCTCTAAAGGCGGGGGGCTGTGGGTGTTCAGTATTCCAAAGCCCTTCAGAGGAAACTAACAATGGCTTAGGATCAGGGTGTGTATATCAACAAATGTGGCATTGGTATTGCTGCCGCTGTCATCGTCTCACCCAGCGAGCATGGCCCCCCAGGCCTCATGGGCTGATGACATGCTCACCGGAGGGTAGACAGGTCTACATCATCCCTATGGATTTCCCTAGGTTTAGGCACTCGAGTTCCACCCCCACATTGTTGGCACATCCATACGCTCTCTACAGTATCATTTCTTTAACAAGTTTCTTTAATTTGGCTACTGCTTCTCTTTTTTTTGCGATGGAGTCTCACTCTGTCACCCAGGCTGGAGTGCAGTGGTGCGATCTCAGCTCACTGCAATCTCTGCCTCCAGGGTTCAAGCCATTCTCCTGCCTCAGCCTCCCAAGCAGCTGGGATTACAGGCGCCCGCCACCACACCCGGCTATTTTGTGTGTTTTTAGTGGAGATGGGGTTTCACAATGTTGGCCAGGCTGGTCTTGAACTCCTGACCTCAGGTGATCCACCTGTCTTGGCCTTCCAAAATGCTGGGATTACAGGCATGAGCCACCGCGCCTGGCCTCTTTTTTTTTTTTTTTTAACTTTAGAAAAGTTCTCTTTTTCTAAAGTTGTTTTTATTACTGCATATATAATCATTTTATTATCACATACATAGTCATACATAGCTCTTCAAAAAGGAGCTATAGGAAAAAAATTTTTTTTTAACTTTTTCACCTAAATATACATTGAAATAAGCATATCAAAATACAAATAAAACCTGTGTGTTCATGAATCTCATAAAAGAACATCTCTTGCTGCTAGCATGTGTACAACAGTCTGGCAAGCACTGAAAATGCACAATTTAAAATACATGTTTCCTTTCATAAATGCGGCTTTGTATCTGAAATCTTTCAACACACAGGAGGGAAGAGTAGTTAGCAGGGCTCTGCATAGAAACTACTGAAAAACATTGAAAATTATTGTTCTTGTGTTTTGTTTTTAATAATGCGAGCCGGTTTCCATCGCCTCACCTGCCACCACGAGGCTTATGAACAGGGCCATCTTATTCCAGCAGCAGCTTTATGGCCTGGGTACAGGTGAGCTGCCAGTGGGGTGAGGGGAGCAGTGTCCTTTTCCAGACTAAGACCCAGACTCCTGCCCCCGTGTGCCATCCCCCTTTGATTTTTTCTAAACTACCTGTCACGGCAGACTTTCTGCCCCTGTCAAAGGGAGTGGAGGCCCTAGGAAATGAGGAAGCACAGGCTGGTTCCAAGGCCATAAAAAAGACTCCAGTGGTCACTACTGCAAGTTCCTAAGAGAAGTCATGTGTATGTGCATGCATGTGAGCACATACGTGCCTGTGTGTGTGTACACGCATGTGCTTGCACCTGTGCGGTTATGTGTGTGCATGCATGTGTGTATGTGTGAAGCCACAGAAACCCAGCTCTCTTCCCTGCCTGTAGAACTCCCTGCTCTCTCATTGACCAAGATGGACAGCCACTGTCAGTCCATCTGGAACAGATTCTCCTCACCTCTTTCAGGTCGGCTGTGACAACAGTTGCAGTCAAACGTGTTTCCAATTGAGCGCGCTTTTTCATCTTCTGTTTCGCTTATCAAACACTGACCCCTTTTGGCCATTACCTTTTGCTGCCTTTTACCATTTACTTTGATCTTGGGTGCTAATGAAAACTTCCATATCAGTGACTCATCAAATGCCAGAGCTCAGAGAGCAGCAGGATTTCCTAAGCATTGTTGCTACTTCTAACTCTATTATTTCTTTTCCCCCCGTTCTGGTCCCCAACAAGGGGCTACTCCTATAGCAAAACTTTAGCAAAAGGAATGTTTGTTCATAAAACAATTACCAATGTTTTGCTTCTGAAAGTTTGCTCCCAAGAACTCCCAATTCCACCTTCCCACGCTTCTCCTTCTCTTCTTTCATTGAAACTTCAGGCTGATCAGTATGAAGCAAACAGTGGTGCTCTGGCTGTTACATTTTCAGGAATTTGGCAAGCTAGCTCTCAAACACAGCAATTATTCAAATATAAATCATAATTGTACACATTAATCTATGTTAGAAAAAAGGTAAAAAATGCTCAAAACTCATCACTGCCTAATTATTTCATGACAATTTGATATTATCTGTGCTCTTGAATTTATGCATATATATTTGTATGGAATGAGGAAAATACTATCTAAAGAAGTGCTGTTGAAGGCTGGGCACGGGGGCTTATGCCTGTAATTCCAGCACTTTGGGAGGCTGAGGCGGGTGGATCACAAGGTCAGGAGTTTGAGACCAGCCTGACCAGCATGGTGAAACCTTGTCTCTTCTAAAAATACAAAAATTAGATGGACGTGGTAGCGCATGCCCGTAATCCCAGCTACTCGCGAGGCTGAGGCAGGAGAAGCGCTTGAACAAGGGAAGCAAAGGTTGCAGTGAGCCGAGACTGTGCCACTGCATTCCAGCCTGGGCAACTGAGCAAGACTCTGTCTCAAAAGAAAAAAGGAAAAAAAAAAGGAAGTGCTATTGGATGTGTGCTGTCAACTCCATATTCAGTGATGTCAGGTAGCCTGAAATTGGCTACGGTGACAGTATTTCACACCACAGAATTTGGCAACCCGTATCAATCAAGGTCTTTTTCCTCTGGGAAGCAAGATGTTAAACATTGACCAGTACAGCCTGGTGAAGGGCTGGCTGCTGTGCTGTAAGGGGTGATCTACATAGAAAAATGTCCCCAGCATCTTGCATGGCAATGGCTGCTTCGTTCCTATCAAATCATCGTTAGCCTGGGTACATCGTCTATGCCTGCGGAGATTCCATCTGTACATCTCACCACTCATCCTGCTCCCGCCCACTTTCTGCCTTTTTCAGTCCTACTCCATGTCCTAGGAGGCTGACCTCTAAAAATAGAACCACTCAGGGATCCCTTCCCTTCTGGCTCCCAGGAGGTTTGGCCAAATACCAGATTGAAGGGTAGGAGGGGAGAATTTTTAAAATGTCATCATTTTGCCATTATCATGCCTAATAAAATTTATAATTTTCTAATATAAACATTTCCCTAATCATCTCAAAGATACTGTTTTTCTGTAACTGCTTTGAACCCATCAGAATCCACAGGGTTCACATATAGCATTTGGTTGTGTTCTTATATCTCCTCTATTTTTACTTTTTTTTGTTGTCTTGCTCTGTCACCCAGGCTGGAGTGCAGTGGCATGATCTCGGCTCACTGCACCCTCCACCTCCCAGGTTCAAGCAATTCTCCTGCCTCAGTCTCCTGAGAAGCTGGATTACAGGTGTACACCACCACGCCCGGCAAATTCTTGTGTGTTTTTAGTAGAGACGGGGTTTTACCATTTTGGTCAGGCTGGTCCCAAACTCCTGACCTCAGGTGATCCACCCGCCTTGGCCTCCCAAAGTGCCGGGATTACAGACATGTTATCGGTATTACGCCTGCCCCTTATATCTCTTTTATTCTATTACTAGAAAAAGAAGTGTCTCCCACGTTTTCATGAAATTGACAGTTTTTGAAATACTAAGTCACTTGTCTTATAGAATACCTATATTCTGGATTTGCGTCATTGAATTGTCATTTAATTTTTTCTTGTATCCTTTGCATTTCCTTTAAACTGGTTGTTAGATCCAGACACATGAGAAGATCCAGATTTAATGTCTAGGCAAGAACGCTGATGGGGGGGGGGGGTGCTCTGTGTTTGTTACTGCGTCATACACTGAGTCCTGATGGAGTGCACCCGTACTGCAACGTTTCATATAAAATATTTTTACATTAAAACATTTCTGAGATGAACAGTGTTATAATTATAAGTGAGTGTTATACAGGGCAAGGCAAGATGATATCTGCCTGTTAGGAATACTGGTTGGGCACCAATTTGGAATGACTGTGAGGTGTACCATTCTGGAAAGGGTCAAAAGGCAAAGTGAATTTTTAGCCTTGGAACTAAAATCCCCGCCGAGTCCCAGCAGTTGACAATAACTTTTCCTGAGCCGGGAAATCTGTCCGTCCAGCCCTGAATACACAGCTCTTCCGGGGGTATGTTCATGGAAGGTTCCAATCCCATCCTACTATGAATTATCCACCCAAAGCCCCATGGTGAGCCATGGTCTAAAGCAGTGTTCTCAGGGGTGCTCTGTGCTCCAGGAGACACTGAGCAGTGTCTGGAGGCATTTTTGGTTATCGTGAGCAGGAGTGGGGGTGATACTGGTATTCAGTGGGCGGAGGCTGGCAGGGGATGTTGCTGAACAACCTACAATACACAGGACAGCTCCCCTCACCACCACACCAACCAAGAACTATCTGGCCCCAAATACCAACAGTACCGAGGCTGAGAAATTCTGTTCCAAGGCAGGGTAAGCAGAGCTCGGAAGAGTGAGTGTGGCAAGCAGGAGACACTGCTGTGTGATCACCAGAATAGCCCAGCCACGCTCCCCAAAAACACTGTCCATGCATTGGCTGCTCTGAGGTTATGATGCTGTGAGCCTACATGAGAACGCAGTGAAGAATTTTTATGAGCTTGCCTTACCCATTTCAGAATGTATACTGGCACGATGCTAATTGAATTATGGGAGAATAAACTATCAGGAGGACAGATCGTGCTGTGGTCCAGGAGAGTTTCAACCAGAGCCCATAATGCGTGAGGGCACAAAATTCCACAGATGAGACTCCCCCAGTGATTTGAGTCTGGAGGCTGGCCAACAGAAGACAAAACCAAGTCTTTTTTTGCTGCCCTGACTTACCAGGTTCTTGTGGAAGTGGGGACGTAGCCCTGAAGTCAGTGCCCTGCTATGTTTGTGTGAGAATGTCCAATCATAACAACGACAGCAACAGCTGACATGTCTTATTAATATTGCTAGTATCAGCCAGGCTCTCTTCTGTTTTCCTTGAATTATTTTTTAAAAACGTCCTAGCAGCTTCATTGAGTAGATTCTTTTGCTATGCTTCTTTTTTCAAACAGATGAGAAAAAAAGAAACCACACACACAGAATGGTTAAGAAATGTGCTCAAGATCACATAGGGAGTAAACAGGAAAGAGTGAGGGGTTGACCCATGCACTCTGACTACAGAGTTAGAACAATCCTAGGCAAGTGTTGGCTTGAAAATATTGCCCCTGACGCCATGCTTTTTTCCACTATGGTAGGGGAAATGGTATGGATGTAACACACACACACACGCCCATACATGCACATTCACATACATGTACGTTCACATACACCAACACCCCACTGCTAACTTGATAGGAACCAGACTTCTCTTTGGTCAAGAGTCACTGCTGCAAGAGAATGTATTAATAATAAAACCCCAAACGGGCAAAAGAGCCCATCCATCAAATCCTTAATGGCTCCTTAAGTAACTTCTTACAGGTAAGTGCGGCTTCCTTGAAAGACTCAGCGGCCAGGCACTGAGGAGCTTTGGCAGGGAAGATGACTTCGGCACAGCCGCCCTATCAATATTGGATGAGGCTGACCTACTGACTCACCCCCGAAGGAGCCCTGGTCTCTCCCCAGTGCTGCTTTCCCCAGCAAGTTAGTAAAAACTCTTTCGTAAAAAACAGCTAAGCATGAGATGATAGCACCGGGCTCCTGGCTGGAGGTGGCATTACCTCCCGGCCACTTCCGTGACTCCACTCCCAGTGCCCCAGGAATTCATCTTTCTTTTGTTCTTATCATGTTGGGGTGCAATTCTGGACACAGCGACCACCCCTGGTTGCTTTCCAATTCTTGCACAAAGTTCCCTGAATTTCTTTCTTAACTGCAGCAGAATGTCCTCTGGAAGGTAACCAAGAGGGACTTCACGAGGGTGCATGGGCCGAAGCGGATCTTCCTGGCTTACCAGGGAGTCAGGCAGTGAGGTACGGGGATTACAAGTGTGTGCTTTCAGGCCCACCTGCCTGGGCTCCCAGCTCGTCTCTGCCACTATCTAGGTGTTTTCTATTCTTGTTTATTCCTTAAGGCCCTGCATGATCTGTTCCCCATGCTGTTGCTCCCACCTGCCTCTCTGGCCTCACTTTGCAGCCCTCATTCACAGTAATCCAGTCCAGGCTCTGTCCTGCTGCTACCACCTCTGAGCCTTGTTCTCACTGTTCCCTCCTCCGGAATGCCTTTCCCCCAGGTATCTGCACGGCTGGTGTCTTCACTCCCCTCCTTCTCCACTCAAATCCCACCTTAGACAGACTCATCTAAAGTGGGATCTGCCTTATCTTCTCTATCCTTTATTTGACTTTATTTTTCTCCATAGCCTTTATCACCCTCTGACACATATAGTTAATACTTTTTGTAGATGTGCCTCCCCAACTAAAATCTAAACTTCATCAGAGCAAGGATGCTATGGTCTGAATGTTTGTATCATCCCCGACTCACGTGTTGAAATCCTAACTCCCAAGGTGTTAGCCTTAGTAGGTGGGGCCTTTTGGGAGGCGATTAGGTTCTCAGGGTGGAACCTTCACGAATGGGATGTGTGCCCTTATAATAGAGGCTGAAAGAGGCTCATCCACTCCACCTCGTGAAGATACAGAGAAGGCAGCACCTACAAACCAGGAAGGCACCTTCACCGGACACTAAAGCTGCAGGTGGCTTGATCTTGAACTTCCCAGTCTCCAGAACTCTGAGAAATTAAACTATGTTGTTTACAAGCCACCTAGCCTATGGTATTTTCTTACAGCAGCCCTAAGGGACTAAGACAAAGGACTTTGCCTTCTTTGTCCATTGCAATACTTCTGGCATCTAGAACAGCTCTGGGCACATGACACACACTCAAAATATTTGTTGGTCAATTTCAGTAACTCCTTACTTACCAGGCAACTGCCTTGTGACTGACCCTGAACTTGGTTTCTGAAATATAGAAATAAGGCCCAGAGTCATTCCTGCAGCAAGCACATTCTGTGGCATTTATGTCTCTTTTCTGCTCCCAATGTGGTAGCCCGTGGAGGTCGTGCCATTGTCTGCCATCTGGGATTGTCATTTTTATAAGGCAGGGGTCATATGTATGTGGTTCTCCAGGTATGAAGACAAATTTCAGGCCTCTTTGATGCCAGGGGCACTTTATGTGACATCAGCAGCCAATGGCACTGCTGCACCGAAGGCAGGCCAGGAGTCCCAGGTGTTTCTCCAGAAGGCTAACACAGATCCCCAGGGCTAACAGCTCAGCTCATCATATGTGAGCGCCTTCTCAGGAACCTGGGGCACAGAGAGGCTGAGTCACTTACAGCTTGACAGGGGTAAGGCCGATGGGCTCTAGAAGCTGCATTCTTAATTCTTGCATTGCAATAGATCATATACCTCTCAGAAGGGCATGTGCGAGACTCAGATCAGCCCTGTATGCCACTGACACAGAGCACATGTAAGCACTTGGTGTTACTATTAACACTTTGAGCTTCAAAAGTCAGCTCAACAGATGCTTTAAAAAGCAAGACATTTAATTATTCCAAAGAACAAGATGTATGGAGGTTGGCAGGTGTGGGGTTGATCTCTCATTGTGTCAAGGGAGTTGCCATAGCTGTTAACATTATATTCTTTTACCACTATTCAAAGGAGAGAGAGAGAGAGAGAGACAGAGAGGTGCAAAGGATTTCTCTTCAAAGGGCTTTGTTCCTGAAACACACCAGAAAACTTCCCTTTATGTCTTATGGGCCAGATGACCACCCAAGCTAGAATGGAGTGCTTGGAAAGGCACTCCCTATCACAACCGATTGGAATTAGACCAATCATGATTCATCCTCCGAGACTCCAGGAAAGCCCACCTTCCTGAGACCAGGGTACCTCCACCTGCGATCTAACAGCATCGGGCTCCTCTTAGAGGTACAGAAGGTGGCAGGCTACTGGGCATCGAGCCAGTCCTCTCAAGGGTCTGCCTCATCAGTTATCCCGGCGGGATCTTTCCAGATCAAGCATCAACAACTGCTACAGTGGGCAGTGACTAGGGAAGGACAGTCTCCTATCCCACTCCTCAGACAAGGGCATTTCCGTACTCACAGAGCACCCCGGGCAAAGCAGGGATAAGAAAGCATCAGGCAGGCATCGTGGAAAATCATAGTTCTCGGCTCGGCGAGTGGACAGCTGGCATTTACACCCTAAGTCTGTCCACATCTTTACAGAGAACTGACAGGTTACTTACAGGGAGACATGGCGTTTCCACCTGTGCCCTTTCTGTAAGTAAGAAAGGAAATGAGAGCAGAGAAACCCACCGACCCCAAAGCCTGCTTCAGAAGCACAGTGCAACCCGGAATCTCACCGCAAGCTTCTCACGGTGGAATTTTAATGAGTAGGCTCGTTTTCTCCCAATTCACAAATTACTGTTTGTAGCTTCCTCTTTGATGAACTCTTCCCTGGAGTCTGCCTTCCAGGGTTAGAATTATATTCTTAGTTGGAAAAAAAGGTGATCAACAAGAGAAAGAAGTAATACCCAGGGCCATAAATGACAGCCTATCCACGAGCTATGTAGGGCTAAAGCCAGCAGGGGAAGGGCTCTCTGCAGAAAAGCCACGTGTTGGCAAGCGACAGCTCTTGGGGCTTATTCACACGAAACGGCTGCGTTTGGGTCCTGGTGAGACGGTTTATGCCACTGTTAATGTTTTGAATGCACACTCCCAATGCCCCCCTGTTACATGGTGACTAGGATTGTATGCTACACACTCCCCAATTTTTTCCAAAGGGTACCCCATAGATCAAGGATTCAGTTGCTCTGGACTCTACAATAGCTCTCTTCCCTTCTAATAACAGAATCCCACCTTAAGCCAAGGAGCCCATTCTGTGTTGTTGTAGTACCGAGAAACCGGTATAACTCACAAGAATCACATCACCCTGGCCATGGCAATTGGTTCAGAAATGCGCCATGACTCAAGCCTTTTTTTTTTTTTTTGAGATGGGGTCTTGCTCTGTTGCCCAGGCTGGAGTGCAGTGGCACAATCCTGGCTCACTGTAGCCTCGACCTGCAGGGCTGAAGCAATCCTCCCACCTCAGTCTCCTGAGTGGCTGGGACTACAGGTGTGCGCCACCACACCTGGCTAAATTTTTTTATTATTTGTAGAGTCAGCGTCTCGTGTTTTCTTTTTTCTTTTTTCCCTAGGCTTGTCTGTAACTCCTGGGCTCAAGCAATCCTCCTGCCTCAGCCGCTCAAAGTGCTGGGATTATAGATGTGAGCCATCATGCCAGGCTGAATCAGAGGTTTTATTTTGTTTTTTTTTTTTTTTTTACAGATTTTTCTGATACGGTAATAGGGAAAGAACTTCCCTTTTCAAGGGTCATTAAACAGGAGGTTGTGAGTCTGTGCTGCTGGTGACGTCTGGTCTACCTTGTGGAATATTCCTGGGAAATGGAGAGAAAGATAGACCCTCGGTAACACCATTCAAACTCCTGGGTCCGGCTCTGCTTGAATCTAGTTCTGTCTCCAGATTTTTCAGCTCAAAGAGAGAATTAGTTTTCTTTTTAAAAAACAAAGTGGTAAAATACGCAAAACATAAAATTTAGCATCTTCAGCATTTTTAAGCATACAGTTGAGTGGCATTAAGTATAGGCACAGTGTTGCATGACCATCATCACCATCCATCTCCAGAATCTTCTCAAAATGAAACTCTGCACCCATTAAACACAGTCCGTTCTCCCCTCCTCCCATTCCTTGACAACCATCATTCTGCTTTCTGTCTCTATGAATTTGACTGCTGGAGAGATCTCATGTAAGTGGAACCCTGCAGTATTAGTTCTTGTGTGACTGACTGTCGTATTTCACTTATCACAGGGTTTACAGGGTTCATCCACGTTATACTGTGAGTCCGAATTTCCTTCCTTTTTAGGGCTGAATAATACTCCGTTGTAGATCCATGCCCCATTCTGCTTATCCATTCATGTGTTATAGGCACTTGGGTTGCTTTTCCCGTCTGACTATTGTAAACACGGTGGCTATAAACATGGTTGTGTAACTATCTCTTTGAGTTCCTGCTTTCAATTCTTTTGTGTATATACCCAGAAGTGAAACTGACGGATCATTCAATTTCCTTTTGTTTTTTTCTTTAGCAGTCTGGGTTAGGGTTCTGCTGCGTGCAACCAAGAGTAGGCTATTTAATACCAAGGACACCTTCGGCTTCAATGCCAATAATAATAATAGAATATTCCCAAATAAAGACTTGGCCCAGCTTGCTTTAGCCACATCTCAGTAATCATTTTGGATAGACATGAAACAAATCAAATCTCATTCAATATTTCTTAAATGGAGGGGCACTTCTAAAACTTCATAAACTCTTTTGATTGCTCTGTCTGCCAAATTAATTAAAAACAAGCTATCGCCATGTAAATGTGGGAAACAAAGCATTCACTAACCAATGATGAAGGTTGGCTAGGGATTGAACATAACCATAACCACCTTCTGAATTTGAGCTCCAATGGAAAATGAAAATAAAATAACACAACCGAGCAATGCCAAGAAGAAACTCATAGAAAATATACAGTCTAGGGACAATTGTAGAGAAGGGGTAGTGCAGGGCTAGCAATCTCAAAAGCCTTTGATAGAGGAGGCTGTGCCCCAGTCTGATTCTGCCACGAGTAGCTCTAGACACCAACTGTGTGTATGAAAATGGAACTGTGTGGCTCCTTGAATACCCACAGGCCTCCGAGGGTAGCACCTGAGTGCAGTGGCAGCTTGATGTGTGCGCTGCTAATTGTTAAGACAAGATGTTACAAGGGTACCTCCAAAATAGCTACAGGGAACATACACCCCAGCGTTCTTGAGATAGCATGGGGTTTGGAATTTCTCCTCTGTTTTCTGGCCATGTGTCAAGGCATGGTGTCCCAAGTTTAGGTATGGAAAATACAGTCCTCACAGAAGTAGCAACGCACAGCTCAGCTCCGACCGGCGAATCACTGAACAAAGACCTCATGTATTTAGCTGCATGTGAGGACAATAATGAGACTAAGTGAATTATTTCTACAGTCATCTTTACCTCCCTGGCCATGCAACACAGGAGTGAATCACATAATTTTGGACAAGAAGCTGTTGACAGGGATTTTTACATAAAATATTCTTATTCAAAATTTTTGTAAGGACTTTAAGTATTTTAAAAATATTGTGGAAAAACACAACAAAATATATCTGAGCACCAGATTCCACTCTTGAGCTATCATTTGTAACTTCTGCCTTCTCAGGACAGGCTACCGAACTTCCATGAACAAGGGAAATCTAGCCAAGTTCACATCAGTAATCTGGTAGGGTAGATATTGCTAGCTTTCTAACCAAATCAAGGATGGATTTGTCTCTAACATTGAGCATCTAGTTAGTCCTGTATAATCTGTTAAAATTATTAAGAATATATGTATATATTAGTTAGGGTATAGTAATCTACTGTAACAAAGAAATTCAAAAACACTTGCTTTAACAATATGTGTGTTCCCACCAGGGCCTGTTGGAAGGTGGGGGCTTGGGGGAGGGATAGCATTAGGAGATACACCTAATGTAAATGACGAGTTGATGGGTACAGCACACCAACATGGCACATGTATACCTACGTAACAAACTTGCACGTTGTGCACATGTACCCTAGAACTTAAAGTATATATGTGTGTGTGTGTGTATGTGTGTGTGTATATATATATATAAAACAATATGTGTGTTCCCTTCTGTCTGTTAGAACAGAGATAATCACTTTGAGGATGGTAGAGATGTTCTCCAACTCTCATACCAGTGGTTCTCAATAGGGGGGAATTTTATCTTGCAGTGAATATTTGGCAATGTTTGGATATATTTTTGATGATCAATGTAAGAATTAAAGAAAGAGGAGAGAAACACGAAGGGTGGCTTGACAGTTAGCAGGTTTATTTTAAACCTGGGAGTACACCTTAATAAGCACATTCCTTTCAGGTGCACTAAGATAGGGAAGCTAAAGGCAGACTCAGGGGATGTTCCTGCAGCCACAAAAAAATGCATGGGAACAAACACACAACTCTGCCTCCCAGATAAGCAAAACAAAAAGACACAGAAGCAGTCCAAGCCTCTAACAAACTCTTCAACCCTAAATCCTTAAAAACTCTTAGTCTGTAAAAGAGTGCAGCTTCTGACCTAACTAGGTCAGAAGTTCCTCTCAGGTTTAAAATAAATCTGTTAAACTGTCAAGCCACCCTTCATGTTTCTCTCCTCTTTCTTTAATTTTCACAATCACATCTGGGGAATATGCTACTTGCATTTAGTGGATAGAGTCCACAGATGCTGCTGGATACCTTATGATGAACAGGACAGTCTCCTCCAACAAAGAATGATCTTGCTCTAAAATGTCAGTAGTGTTGAGGCTAAGAAATTCTGTGGTATACATATCTTCCATCTCTGGGTCTAAGGTGGCTGCTGCAGTGACAGACATTACATCTGTCTCCCAGACAGTGGAAGGGTGAACCAAGGGTTCGTATTTATACCTTTTCAGGACATACCCTGATAAAAGAAACACATCTCTTTTGCTCACATCCATTAAAAGGGAAACACAGTCTTTATCCTGGGTAGTCCTGGGCCCAGCTAAAATCCAAAAGCTCTGTATTGTCGAAGAAAGAAAGAAGAAAACGTTGGTAGACATCTACAGTCTCTGACACACTGACTGAGAGCATGCGGGGGTGATATGTGGACTCCTGAGCGAGGGCTCCGAGATGGTCAGGAAGTGGTTTCTGAGATGACATCTGTGCTTTTCAGAGCACTGAAGAGGGGAAACGGTGTCTGGGGGAACAAAGCAGGTGCCTTTGCAAGTCACTTTAAAGTTGGGGAGGGCAGGGGGTGACGGTCATTCCTCTGAGAGTTTAAACGGATCATGATTGAATTAAATGATATGAGAGGGGCTTAAGTCCTAGAGATTTAATCATAAACAGAGTCTGAGACCAACAGGAAGAAAACCAACGAGCTTGAAATAACACGTGTTTTATGTGGTTACTGAAAGTAACCAGGGGCAAGACATTGAAAACAAAGAGGGGCAGAGACCTCGCAGAAGTCAGGGCCGCGCAGGCAACGTCGGAGGAGGTTTCTGGACATTACAGTCGAGGCTTGGCAGGGCACACTCTCGAGGGGTCTCACTAACTGCCAACCCCTCATTCTTCCTTGTCAATAGTCCCAGATTTTGTTCACATTTTGACTGGCTAAGTAATTCAAGTGAGGTTGGCCTCTTTCCCCAGCCCTAGGGGAAAAAGTATTAATGAGAAGACAACAGACTTGTAATTCCATTTCCCCTACCAGTGATGGATTTAGAAATAAACATGGATTTCAGTTTTGCCCAATAATAAGGAAGGCTTAGTCCGTGGGGCTGTAAGATTCTGGAAATAATTTCCTTGACCTTAAAGGACATAAGGAAGGGCCATTTTTTTCTTTATCCTGGACACGTGCCTTATAAAGATTTGATGAATGCAGCTGTAGAAGCCACCGTAAGACTTTGAAGGGACAAATATAGGGACAATGTCTAGCACAGCAGCCTTCATTGTAAGGATGAAAACTTGTTGCAACTTATCATGGTTCATTCAGGACAGTCCTAGTTTACACCTGCTGTCTTGGAATAATGATTACTAACACATTCTTTCACTCTGAAAAATTCCCACTTTGCATAATAAAATGTGGTCACCTTCCCGACAGGCAATGGTTACCTAAGCCATAGTTTGTCCATAGTCTGGAATTCTCTGCAGCCATAAAGGAGAATGAGGTAGAAGAGGTATCTGTACTAATGTGGAAAGTTCTCCAGGATGTACTGATGAGGGAAAAATGAAGTATTGCAAAGTGACGTGAAATACTGTATCTTCTATGTTTAACACCCCCCACACAAATACTAAACATTCATCATTTTATGTGTAATATGTAAATGACACATAATAATATAAAATATCCTTAGGAGTCCACTCTCTCCATGCCAAACACCCTTCTAAGTACTGTAAATAAATTAACACATTTAATACTCATTCAAACCCGGCGGGGGCGAGGGGGCGGTGGTACCATTATTCCCATACGACAGATAGAGAAATAGACACAAAGGGTTAGATAAGTTGCCCAAGTTCCTGCATGGCTAGTAAGTGTCTAAGCTGGAATTCAAACCATGGAGTCTTTTGCCTTTTGCTTCTGAAATGATAACGGTGTGGCCCTGTGCGCACATGTGCATGCGCGCGCGCACACACACACACACACACAGATTCACACATTAATGTGTAATTCAAGGGGATAGGGTAGGCAGTTTAGATTGGAGCTGAAGATCAAAAGAAGTATTACTTTTATATGGAATACTTTTAAAAATTCACAAAAGGTATCTTCATGAAATTTTTGCATAATTAAAATACAGTAGTTACTTTTTAGATCCAGTGAAAAGAGGAGGAAAGGTCTCATCGTGGGCCCTACGTGTGGCATCAGGTCCCGTTCTGTTGTCCAAGCACCTTCTTCTTTCTGAACTACAACATCCCTCGGTCTCTAAGAACAAGGATGCCAAACCAGCAAGCCACAGGGCAAGTGATGCCGGCATGGACACCTGCGTTCCAAGGACGCCGCCTGAACTTTCCATCTTGTCCTCTCTTCTGAAGCTGTTGTTGGTAAAACTCGTGGGTTAATTGCAAAACAACTCCAGACAAAAATAAAAGACTCCTAGAATATATATCCAGGTGCTTTCTATTTCCATCTCATTAATTGTCAGCACATTATTTCATTTTCTGCGCAAATAAATCAGTGGCCCAGAAAATGCAAGCTTTATCCACCAGGGCCCAGAAAGCGCAGGGCCGAGCCCTAGAGCCTTCAGCATACGTTTGTTTGTGCTACATAAGATGTCGATTCTAATAAAAGAGAAAAGGCTGGAGCTTAACCATGCTTTCCCCTAAGGGTGAGGACTTCTGCTACCTGAATTTCAATGCTCTTTGCTGAAACTTTCAATGCAACATAATCCTGAGGTTCCTGGCTTTACAGGTCTATTCTGGTCTTTGAGGCTAAGCTCATTTAGCAGCTGACATGCCCCCTTTTGGATCTGTCTGAGACCTTCCTGCCTGGCATTACACGAAGGTTTGCATAAAGAGCTTAATCCCATGAAGTGCAACTCCACCCTGGCTCATCTACGCTCCTCCTTCCAAATCTCTTTTCCACAAAACTGCCTTCACCAAAGAAAGGACATGGCTGCTGGGTAAAGCATGGAGAATTTTACCAATAACAACTTCTGCAATGTTTACATTAATGATACCCCCAAATTTTACTGTGAAAAGTTCCAACACACAGAGAAGTTAAAACTGTTCAGTGAACACCCATAGATCCTCCACGTAGAATCTATAATTGGCATTTTGTTATACTTGCTGTATCATATAGCTATTCACTTCTCCATCCACCTGTGCATCCATGGATCCATCTTATTTTTGGATGTATTTCAAAGTGTTAAAGTATAAATCACCCCTAAAGACTTTAACATGCAAATTATTAACTTGAGTTGTTTGTTTTGTTTTGTTTTGTTTTGCTGTTGTTGAGATGGTGTCTCACTCTGTCACCCAGGCTGAAGTGCAGTGGCATGATCTTGGCTCACTGCAACCTTCGTCTCCTGGGTTCAAGTGATTCCCCTGCCTCAGCCTCCCGAGTAGCTGGGATTACAGGCGTGTCACCCTGCCCGGCTAATTTTTTGTATATTTATTTATTTATTTACTGAGACGGAGTCTTGCTTTGTCACTCAGGCGGAGTGCAGTGGTGTGATCTCGTCTCACTGCAACCTCTGCCGCCTGGGTTCAAGCGATTCTCCTGCCTCAGACTCCTGAATAGCTGGGATTACAGGCACACACCACCATGCCTGGCTATTTTTTTTTTTTCTTTTTGTATGTTTAGTAGAGATCGGGTGTCACTGTGTTGACCAGGCTGGTCTCAAATTCCTGATGTCAAGTGATCTGCCTGCCTCAGCCTCCAAAAGTGTTGGTATTACTGGCGTGAGCCACCATGCCCGGCAAGTTCAATCTTTAAAAATTTTTTGGAGTCAGGGTCTTACTCTATTGACCAGGGTGGAGTGCAGTGGCAAGATCATAGCTCACTGTAACCTTGACCCCCTGAGTTCAAGCCATCTGCCGGCCTCAGTCGCCCAAATAGCTGGAACTACAGGAATGTACCACCACACCTCGCTAATTTAAAATTTTTTTTTGTAGAGACAGAGTCTTGCTATGTTGTCCAGCCTGGTCTTGAACTTCTGGCCTCAAGCAATCCTCCCGCCTTGGCTTCCCAAAGTGTGGAGATTATAGGTGTGAGCCACCACGTCTGGCTCAATCTTTTCTTAAGGTGTTTTTGGTTTTTTTTTTTTTCCTCCTTTGGAGGTAAAATTCGCATACAATAAAATGTAAAAGTCATGACAGCACCCTAAACTCCTACCAAGGCACTGAACATAACCATCAGCCCAGAAAGCTCCCCGTTCCTTGCTTCCCAGTCCCTCCCAGCCCCAGTCCTAGAGCCATCCTGTGTCCTGATGTTCTTCCACCATGAATTACGTTGCCTGCTATGGAACGTCTCGGACGTGGAATCATACAGTGTGCAGTCTTTGGTGCACGCCTGCTTGACTTAGCCTAACGCATGTGAGAGCTGCCGTGTCGTGCACGTGCCAATTGTCCCATCGGGAGAATGTTCCGCAGGTTCATCCAGCCTGCCGTGGATGGGCACTGTCATTGTGTCTCGTGTTTAGCTCCTATGAATAAGGTGTTGTGAGCATTTTCCTCAAGTCTTTTTGTGGGTACTTAGTGTTTATTTTATTATTTTTAAAATCCAGTGAAAGGAAGAGGAAGGGTCTCAGTGTGGACCCTACATGTGGTATCAGGCCCCTTTCTGTCATCCAGGTTCCTCCTTCCTTCTGAACAGCAACACCACTCAGTTTCTAAATACAAGGACCTCAAACCAGCGAACCACGCTGGCATGGACACGGGCCTAATGTTTCCGTGTATTATCCTATAATATAATACATCCTGTGGATCCTATAATATACCATTACATTATCCTCTAATACACACACACATTGGGCTGTATTTCTTCTCAAAAATGTTATCAAAGATATTTTCAACTGCAAATAAAAGAAAACAGAATCAATGGTGGCTAGAGCATTCACATTTTGTTAAACAGAACCCCAAAGGTAGGTGATCCTACCATTAGTTCAGCTGCTTAGCATTTCGAGGACAGAGGTGCATCCAATTCTTGTGTTTGGCCATCCTCACTGGCTTTTGCACTTTGGCTTGAGTACGCATGCTCACAGAAAGGCTGCCGCAGCTCCTGCTATCACATCCTCCCATTATTACGGGTAAATGTAGGTAGCACGAGTGCAGACCTGTCAATGCAGGAGAGCTATCTGTGTGTACCTCTCTCTTTATGCATCTCTCAGAAGTCCCCGGCGTATTTGAATGGCCAGAAATGGGTTACACGGCTACCTCCAGCATGTAGGGGAGAACGTGATTCATGATGGCTATTGGTTAACTGACCAATTAAGTCCACTATGAAAGATTATTCAATTTTAACCAGGAACTTGTCCAACATGCTAGGGATCAAGTCATCTTCAAGGTAAGCCTTATACAACTTTGCTTTATCCACGTCCAGACCCTTAGCAGTGTAGACACCATGAGTCGTTCTGCCTCAAGTAAGTTATTTACTGTGTTTTACTGTTCGGGGACTCAGGATCAACAGTCAATAGTCCGCTCACTGTATTTTCAGGTTTCATTTATTTAATTTGTTTGTTGTCTGAGTTTCCTCACTAGAATGTAGAGCTGGGAATGTTGTCTGCTGTGTTCACTATTACACCGCCAGTCTCCAGTGCCTAAGACAGCTCAGTAAATAAGTGTCAAGCGAGTGGCAAATCCGTGCCATCTGTGGCCAAGGCACGGGGCTCACAGGGTGGCGAGTGCCTCATCTTTACAAGGGTGTAGAGGGAATTCTCATTCTTAGATTCCGTCATGGTCACCTCTTGCTGTTGACAGAGGTCTCCCTCAAAGCCGATATACAACGTATCAAGTTCTTCTTTAGGGCAAAGACTTTGCATCTGGGGTCAAATCGGAACTTTGGAAGTCCCAAACACGGAACAAACTGCGTCGCCCCACCACCCCACCTGCCACCACCACCTCCACCACATTCCAGATACGTGAACATCAAAATAAAAGGAGATAATGAAATAAATGTAAGGAAGTCCAGTCATCTGGCCTTGGGCAAATTACTCACTCTCTGTGATTCAATTTCTCTACTTTAAAGTGGAGAGAATAACAGCACCTGTGTTGCAGCCGTGTTAGGAAGATTGAAGGAGACTGTATCGGGAAGGTGTTTAGCACAGAGTGAGAGCTCTCTGAGTGTTTGCTAAGTGGAAAGAGAAACATGTTTCCCCCCATGCTTACTGCTTTGAGTCCTTTTGAACTACCCACTTACAAAATTCTTTCATAAATGTTTCTGGTGTTTGGGCTTCAGGGGTGCCGCCAACTTGGATTGTGATGCTTTCTTTGGCATTAGTAAGTACAACACTTTTGTTCATAAGAAAGGGATTTGATTCCTTGGGGAGTTGGATAGGTTGTTGGGATTTCTGACTACGCTGCTATGCAGTAATTCCACTGGCAAGCATTGGAGCTTCAAAACACGAGGAATGGCAAAGCTAACTTAGACCAACCAAGAGGTGATGCCACCTTCCCCATGGTCTGTCTTGTTGCAGGTTCAGCTGTTCTTGGAAGCTGGGGCTGCCTGTCCTTGGAACAGGCTCCATCGTGATCAGTTTTTGGTCAGCTGCAAGAAGGAGGTCGGGATAATTCTGCATCCTGGACCACACCCTGCTGATCGCCCATACGAGGACTTCACCAGACACTTCGTCTGAAAGTATTTGTTCAATTAAAGGAAAGGTCCTCATAGCCCCTAGACAATTCTTCAGTCAAAAGAAATCTCTCTAGTGCCTACATCTCATTTTTATACCTGACATCTCTCCTAATCAGCTTTCCCTCTTCTCAAGGAACACAATTTCCATTATAATTGGAGATGTCACAGTTAAGCCTGAAAGAGCCAGGATGCTTTCCCTCTCACCCAGATCTCACTGCTTGTTAACTAAGTAAAAGATTGTCCAAGATGGGAGGGCCCCATGGCTAAGACTCTGCCAGAAGGCAAGAAGCGTCCCAGCGGAAAGCGTCCACTGTGGATTGTTCCTTTCTCCCTGAGGAGGGCAGGGCAAAGGAATTAAGACTGGTTTCTGCGTTAGAGTACGTAATGAGATTACATCTCCGCATATTAATCAAGGTGATTTTCATTCCTGGTGCAGCTTGTCTCCTGACTGTTCCCCTACACTTGGGAGCTGGAGGAGGGGGAGGCAGAGGAGATTATTCTATACTGAGACTCTCCAGCCATGGACCTTCCCACTTCAGGATGTTTCTGCTTGACGATGCCCGAAGCGGTCCTTTACCTGTGAGCAGGCAGCTCCCTCCCTTCCTTCAGGCAGATCTCTGCATCATGTCCTGTCCCCATAGGGCCCACCCTGGCAACTGCTCACCTTTAACCCTGCTCACCTCTGCTTTCCTCTGTCTTCCCCTCTTCTGAGCTGCTTCTCCTCACAGCACCTCTCCCTCTGGCATATCATCCATCCAACCTGTGTCACGTTGTGCTTCCCCCACCGGAAGGTCCGCTCTACACGGACAGGCGTGTTGCTGTACCTCCTGGCTGAGATCCGTGTTCCATACATACGTCTGTCGCATGAACTCAGATTGAGAGCATGGAAAGTCACACATTCTTGGCTTCAAATTTTCTTTCTTGTATGTGTGGCTTCAAATTTTCAAAAAGCAAGGTGTGGAAAATCCAAAAGTTGCACCAAACCCACCTTTTCGCTGTAGTGTGGGGAACAGGCTCTCTCTCATGTTGGTGGGTGCAGAACAGAGCCACCTCACAGCGGCAAATTCAACACAGTCCTTCCAAATGACAGACAATTTTTCCCTGTGACCCAGCAGCTCTCTTCTGCTTACTTGCAGAGCTTCAAAGAATTTACCCCACAGCTATCTGTACCCACACCCAACAGCATATGCACAAGGCTATCTGCTGAAGCTTGTCTTCAAACATGTTTTTGAAGCATTCTTTTTAATAACAGACATTTGGGAAACACCCAGGTTCTCTTGCCTGGTGAAATAGATTCTGGAAGCTCTCCTCAGTGGAATACTATGTGGCAATGAAAAAGCTGAGAGAATGGATATACTGATATGGAAAAAGCTCTAGGACATATTGTTAGGGGGAAATGGAGCAAAACAGGACATACAGAGGGGTTACTTTTGCATGAGAAAAGAGGTAAAAATAAGAAAATACTATCATACTTGCTTATATTTGTATAAAGAAAGATTAGAAGGAGATACAAGAAACAAATGCAAGTGATTCTTCCAGGAGCAGGTGCACGGGGATGTGGGGGTGGGCACTGAGACGGAGAGGCCCAGGAAGGGGAGCAAGGCATCTCTTTGTCTATCTTTTTTAATTGTTATGACTTTAGAGCTTTACTTTGCTTTCTAAGGAATAATGACATACTTTAAAAAGAAAAAGAAAAAAAAAAAAACACAGTGGCAGTGAGGGCTGAGAATGCCTGTGGCCAACAGGGGCGGAGCTCAAGGGGCCTTGGGTTGTGCTTGGACCAACACAGCAGCCCTGGGAGTGTTGGGCCAGACAGGCTTGGCCTGAGGTGGTCTCGGCAGACACAAAAGTATGGGGACAGTGACCCAAAGGACAGGTGCACCAGCCTCCAGGCTCCTGAAAGGCAGCTCCGAGCCTGGCAGGAGTGTCTTTGTTCACCGGGCACCCTGGGCCAGCTAGACCGTAGCAGTGGGATGCAGAGTGGGGCCTCTGCTCCTCACCAACAATGCACCTTGGGGTGGGTGCAGGCCACACACTATCCACTCCACCTCCTGGGGCTGGGGACAGAGGTCAGCCATGTAGAATGTCCACCACAGTTAGGTGATGGAGCCCCAGGAGAGACAAGCCCCTGAGGCTCAGATGAGCATCTGGTTGCAATGCTTCAAGTGTGTTGTGACACAAGGCCAGGAAAGTGACACTGTCTGTGGCTCCACAGGGCAAGGCACACAGAAGCCCTGCATTTGGTGTCATCTTGGACTCTGCCCCACACTCTTCTTCCCTCAGATGGCTTCAATCTATGTCCCTCCTAGTAAGAAACTGGAACCAGGGATACGACAGTTTTTGGTGAGTTCTGTGAATCTCTCTATGGAGAACTGTCAAAACTAATGATGCTTTGGGACCTCCCTCAACTTGAAATGGTGTCAGAAGTGAGAGTGGTTTTGTAGATTGCTCCCTAACTTCTCACTCCTTCCCCAGAATGTCAGTTACCTGTGGCTTAATAAGTGTCTGGTTTATGGAAGGTGCTTTAAAATACCTGCTGGCCGAATGACAGCAGCTACATTCATGGGTGGGGGCTGCAGCCAGTGCAGAGGCATACTCCAGACAGAGTTCCTACTTGGGAGTGCAACGTGGCTGAATCCAGGCACTTTCTCACCTCATCCACAAATCAACTGCAGAATTCCCTGGGTCCACCCAAATGCCAGGGCCAGCCCCACATGCCTGCTGTTTCCACAGTGCACCCAACCACTCCATGGCTGCCAGCTCATTGAGGGAGGAGGTCCTCCAGCAGGACCTGGAAGGGAACAGCTATTAGCCAGGAGAAATGCAACACGGAGCTACTGGAAAGCAGTGTGGACATCAGTGGGTGAGTGGTGCAGAGCATTGCATTGTGGGCCATCCAGTCTGGGAAGCAATGAACAGCAGGAACAGGGCACTAAGAGAAGATTCCATCTGCCAGTCGCCAGGCAAGGCTGCCCTGCGCCCCGTGTGTGATCCATGCCATCTGAGGTGCTTCCCCTCCCAGCATCCCAGAGCCTGCCAAGGACCTTTGATCCTGGCTGGGGAAGCCCTCCAGGGAAAGCGAGACAATTTTGGCTTATTCCCTCTCTGGTAACTCAGTGGGAACTGTGGTTTACCAGGTTCATGTCCATCTGATGGAAGTGGGATGGAAGCCAGAGAGCTTTGCTTTTGCTGCCAACCAGCTCCAGCGATGCAGAAAATGTGAGGAGAGCCTTCTAGACTGCAGGCTACCGGAATTTACAAAAGGCAGGGGGCGAAGTCAAATCAGAACCGTCGTTCTAGGAGCGGGCTTGAGAGGCCTTAGCCCAGAAAGAGATGTAGGGCAGAGAGAAAAGCAAACCTTGTTATTTATTTTTTTAAAAAAGCAAGAGAAAATCTGCCCTCTTGACAAATCTTTTCCCTAGCCTGCCAGCCTCCAGGGCCATTTATGATGGTGATCAATGTGCAAAGTTTCCTTTCCCAGTCACGGTGTTGTTGGCCTGTAAATGTTTTATAGGGTGGTTGCTTTCAGGATCCATCAACAGAAAGGGATCATAATTCAAAGGAAGAATAAGTCACAATATAAAAAGAAGCTGGCCTCCTCAAAGTAGATAAATATCAAAAGAAAGAGGAAAGCAAACCCAGGTCCCCAATCCTTCTCACCGTAAATCCCTGGACAAGTTGGGACTGACTTTGTAAGTCCTTGACTCCAGGCAGGTGACCAGCCTCGGGAGTGTTGGTTAACACCCTAAGAACAATTTCTAACTTTTCTGCATCATAAACTCAGCCTTATTTTCCCTCCAGCATCTCCTACTCTGTAAAGACCAAGGCATGATGATAAAGTCACAATACCAGGAAAAGGGAGACAGCCTGTAGGATTAGCATTCAGTTTGACTCTCTGATAACCGAATAATACATTCTTTCCCCTTTTTAGCCACAAGATGTTCTCTGGCCTGTGACATGGTACAGAAAGCCTCACCAGCCTTATTTTTAAAAATGAATATCACCAAATCCTCCCCTGCCCACCAAGAACCGACCTGGACTTGTTCCCTCTGCAGAGGTCTAAGACCTTCTGGGATTTTTCCCAGTGCTGATGGCTGTGATACTCCAGTTCTCTAGCCGTCCCTGCCCCACACTCTCAGGCTGCTGGTCATTAAATGACTGAGTTCTCAGAGGGCTCCCTGTGGAAGGCAAATAGAATCTCAGGACCCCAAACTCACTATCCAAAAAGCAAAGTTAAGTTTGGGAAACAGAGTCATGCAAAAACTGCCTCCCTTTCGTTACTAAAAAGCTGTGATTTCACCTGTTTGCTTTCTCTTGTGTAAAATGCAGATTTACTGAGCACACTAAGAATGCATAGTTGACTGCTCCTCTATGCCCTCCTTTCACATGTAAAATGTGGATTTGGTGAGCGGCTAACCACAGCCTCCCAAGAAAGTGACCCCTGCCTCATTGCATACTCTTTTCCCTTTTTCTTTCCCTTCCTCCTTCCCCTCCTGCTTGCTCTTTCTCCTTTAAACACTGAGGTCCTCAAAACTCTCTTTGGGAAAAGCACAGGTGCACATCCTACTGTGTTTCCTTTTCGCAGGTACATCCTCAGCCTTGGCAAAATAAACCTCAAAATCAACGGAAGTTTGACTTAGTCATTTGTTGCTTTGGTTTGGTTTGCATCAAGGACCTGCACACAGCCCAGGTCAGCCCACTGTCCTCTCCTTGCCCAACGTCCTTCATATTTCCACTCATTCACCCCAATAACATCTTCTGAGGCCCTGCACTGGGCCAGGCAGGACACTGCGGCCTGGGTTTACAGATGTGAACCAAATGGTCATACGTCCTCCTCTCCTAAAGCTCGGCCTGTTAGGAGATGAATAACTGTGCAAGTTAGCCACACTGGGGAGCGATATGACATGATATGATATGATATATGGTATGATATATGACATGACATGATATGATATGGTGACCCTCATGCCACTTTCACAACTCCAGCCCAGGAAAACGAGCAGCTGGAGGGAGCATGGGTGTCAACAGCTGCAGATGGCACCAGGCTGACAAACAGGAAAATGAAGGGCAGCTCTCTGTAAGGAGGGGACACTGGAACAAGGAAGAGCCCAAAAGGGAGAGCCCAAAAGGGAGAAGGAGGATGGTTACAAATGAGCTCCACAGAAGGAGGCGCTGGTGGCATCCAGAGCCAGGGCCTCACTCCACACACAGGCTGGCAATGCAGGCAGCACTTGCTTGGAGGCCACAGGAAGTGGCTCTGCACACAGCTGGGGACAGGAGGCAAACCCCAGGAAGCCCAGGCAGCAGGACCCACGTCCCCACTCTGCCTCCCTGCATCTATCATTACAAGGAGAAACGGCTGTTGACTCCTCATCTCGAAGGCCGTAGGGCAGGTGGACGCCCTTCGGATGGGTCACCCACTGATATGGTTTGGCTGTGTCCCCACCCAAATCTCATCTTGAATTGTTTTCCCGTAATTCCCAGGTGTTGTGGGAGAGACCCAGTGGGAGGGAATTGAATCATGGGGACGGTTTCCCCCATACTGTTCTCATGGTAGCAAAAAACTCTTATGGATCTGATGGTTTGATAAGGGGTTTCCGCTTTTGCCTCCGCCTCATTCTCTCATCGCCTTCTGCCATGATTGTGAGGCCTCTCCAGCAACGTGGAACTGTGAGTCCATTAAACCTCTTTTTCTTCCCAGTCTCAGGTTTGTTTTTATCAGCAGTGTGAAAACAGACTAATACACCCACAGACAAACCAAGGGTGTGCAGGTGACTCCGGACTGTCAGAGTTAGTGCAGCCACACCACGGTTAATATTCAGCAAGAATCCACAGATCAGACAATGTGTTAGTACCTGGGTAAAAAACTGGTTAGAGCTCCACCTGAGTGGATTTTTCACCACCTCCTCACACAACTTCTTAATCCCACTTTACAAACTAGTGCTCAGGTTCCCATGCCTCAGCCAGTTTCCTATCACCAAAATGATAAGATTACCCACAGAGAAGTCTGCGGAGCCTTGGAGGAGTGAGTCCCTTTCTCCTTCAAAACGTGCTTCTGGGAGAGTTTGCTCGCTTCATCAAAAATTTGTCGGGGAAGAGTGCGTTCGCACCTTTCGAAACATATAAAACGTTTAAACGATTTGATGACTCAGGATTGCTGGCTGAGTTGGCAGCCCTGAAAACAGCCCCAGAAAAAACCCAAAGCAGCTCCCCGTCACATTGTGATACATGGAGATTTTTCAAAAATCTCTCACTGATGTTTCTGGAGCTTTTCCTACAAGGCAATCCAAGGAAATGAAGCACACAGACAGTGCCTCGGGAGAAATCCTGTCCTTTGGATTTTCATCTGAAAGACTGAGCCGCAGGGATGGCTTGGTCTTATTTAAAAAAACAAAAAAGAAAGAAAAAACAGCCTGGACAAACCTTGGCACACAATTACAAGGATTTCAGTTTCTTCTCTCTCTCGATCCTAAAACATCATTATCACATCCCTCTCTGCATGGTCCAGCATTTCTCAAGTACAATTAGGTCTCCAGGTGAAGTATGCAGTAATGGAATAAAAAAATAAACAGGAACTGCGGTCACCCACGGTGTGAGACAGCCTGGGTTGGTCACGAATTTTTTGGTTGTAAGCAGCAGAAACCCAACTCAGACTGATTTAAGAAAAAAAATGGTGGATTCCATTTGTCAATTTTGGCTTTTGTTGCCATTGCTTTTGGTGTTTTAGACATGAAGTCCTTGCCCATGCCTATGTCCTAAAGCATATTGCCTAAGTTTTCTTCTAGGGTTTTTTATGGTTTTAGGTCTAACATTTAAGTCTCTAATCCATCTTGAATTAATTTTTGTATAAGGTGTAAGGAAGGGATCCAGTTTCAGCTTTCTACACATGGCTAGCCACTTTTTCCAGCACCATTTAATTAAACTAAAGAGCTTCTGCACAGCAAAAGAAATTGCCATCAGAGTGAACAGGCAACCTACAGAATGGGAGAAAATTTTGCAATCTACTCATCTGACAAAGGGCTAATATCCAGAACCTACAAAGAACTCAAACAAATTTACAAGAAAAAAACAAACCCCATCAAAAAGTGGGCAAAGGATATGAACAGACACTTCTCAAAAGAAGACATTTATGCAGCCAACAGACACATGAAAAAATGCTAACCATCACTGGCCATCAGAGAAATGCAAATCAAAACCACAATGAGATACCATCTCACACCAGTTAGAATGGTGATCATTAAAAAGTCAGGAAACAACAAGTGCTGGAGAGGATGTGGAGAAATAGGAACACTTTTTCACTGTTGGTGGGAGTGTAAACTAGTTCAATCATTGTGGAAGACAGTGTGGCGATTCCTCAAGGATCTAGAACTAGAAATACCATTTGACCCTGCGATCCCATTACTGGGTATATACCCAAAGGATTATAAATCATGCTACTATAACGACACATGCACACGTATGTTTATTGTGGCACTATTCACAATAGCAAAGACTTGGAACCAACCCAAATGTCCATCAAGGACAGACTGGATTAAGAAAATGTGGCACATATACACCATGGAATACTATGCAGCCATAAAAAAGGATGAGTTCATGTCCTTTGTAGGGACATGGATGCAGCTGGAAACCATCATTCTCAGCAAACTATCGCAAGAACAGAAAACCAAACACTGCATGTTCTCACTCACAGGTGGGAATTGAACAACGAGATCACTTGGACACAGGAAGGGGAGCATCACACACTGGGTCCTGTCATGGTGTGGGTGGAGGGGGGAGGGATAGCATTAGGAGATATACCTAATGTAAATGACGAGTTGATGGGTGCAGCACACCAACATGGCAAATGTATACATATGTAACAAACCTGCATGTTGTGCACATGTACCCTAGAACTTAACATATAATAAAAAATAAATTAATTAAAAATAAAATAAAATAAAATCGCCAAAAAAATGGTGGAAAACAGAAAACCAAACATTTTAAATTAACCTAGGGGCCCCAAAGCCAGGCGAACCAGGACTTTCTTTTTCCCTGGGATCTGCTTTTCTCTGTATGGGCTTCCTTTTCAGGGCAGGCTCTCCTGGGGTGGTAGCAAAAGTGGCCACCACTAGTTCACAATGCTGAAGAAAGAGGGTGCCTTTTCCCATCAGCTACAGCAAAGTCCCAGAACTGAATCTGAGGTCGTGGTCACACCATCCAGCACTCACTGTGACCCTGTCTGTTCCTGCTAAGGGCATCAGCCCATTCTGGAGGCAAACCCTGTGGCCAATGGAGATGAACATTCTGATTCGCCAAGTGTACTTCCTGTGCCCAACCTTGGAATCTGGTGGTGAGGACAGGAGCATGGGAGGCACTGGGATGGTGCATGGTGAGGCTGGGCATTACCAGCAGAAGTAGAGAGCGGCATCTTCAGAGGAAGGGAGATGGAAGTCAGGCAGGTTAAGGCAACAGATCTCCATGAAAGCGACCCACAGTGGCCTTGAGTAATCTTACCTTTACCCCAATTTAAGCTGGATGACCCACATACCACTTCTGCATCCTCCTCAAATAGCTCCCACCAGAGCCCCCTCCTATGTCCAAGTCTTGGAGAAGAGGAAACCTGGGAAATCTTGAGGCAGCCGTGCAGCCATGGCAAATCTACTCCTCCACGTCTTTGGTCTAGAACTCTGCAAAGAAAACCCAAACATCTCCCACGTGTGGACTTGAGCATCTGCCTCTTTTTGGAAGGAAACTTGTGTTTTTCTGGTTCATAGGGTTTTGCTCTTTGAGATGCTCACTGGAAAGCAGACCTGAAGGAGACCCACGTAATGCAGACAATGCTGAGGCTGGCTGCCCCCAGCCATTCCCCACTGCTTTCTCCTGCACCTGGAGAGCTGGCATGATGTCTAGAGGCACGTTCCACTAGCTGCCAACCATGGGCATAAAAACCACACATTAATGACAGAGAAGTTGGGTCCTGCAGAACAAGTGGGGATGCTGGCTGTGCCATGAACTGCTTATATCCAGGCTTGTTACAGAAGAACAAAACCAGAGCCAACAAAACCCAAAATGCTCCATAATTATGCCACCATGGTCTGGTTGCCATTTACATGCAGCAGAATGCAGCCCACTCTGATGGAGGAGGCTCTAAAACATGGGGACTGGGGGGCTCTGTGGAATGTCAAGTGCTACCCCAAATCCCATGGGTCTGACCACTCCTCAGTTCTCTGACCTCCCTCCTCAGAGCTGTCTTCAAGGAGGGAGGCCAAGCCCTGAGATGAGTCTTTGTGTCCTCTATCTGGAGAATTTGAATGTCATTCATTCATCCAGTTCATCACTCAATTGACATTGAGCAGTCCTCACATTTGCAGGGCAAGGCCCAGACACACACTGAGCAGAGGAGCAGTCAAACACATTGATTATAATTTTTAATAATGGGCAATGATTATTGAGGGCCTCCTAGGTATCAGGCATCAGGTGTGGCATGTTTTACATATCATGCTATTTTTACAACAGCCCTATAATATGAGGAACACTTGTCAGTTTTTTGGTTGCTATATATTTCTCCTCTGTGTGTGGGGGGTACCAGGGACCCAGTTTCATCCTGGAAGAACTTGGAATAACTAGCTCCCTCACAGACTCCTCTGATTGCAATCTTGGCAGAACTGTCTTTCAAGGTGTGGTGCTAGCCATGAGCTAGTTGAGCAGGTAACTCACACTGATGCTAGAGATGCCTCCTAGGATTTTGGAAGTTGAGCAGAGGGATGTAGGAGGAAAGAGAGGCATGCTGGAAATGATCTATCCTGTCTCTGGCGCCCTCTCAAGACTGTTGATTGGCCACCAGCACCTTGATCTGTCTGTTCTCATCCCTTTCCCTGACTGCATTTCCATCAAGTCCTTTAGTTCTGGGAGCCAACCATCTCCTTCCCAGTGAGCCCTGATTTTGCTTAATCCAGCCAGTGTTGATTTCTGTTGCTTGCAACCAAAGGACTCTAATTGAAACGTGCTCACTAGGGGCTCTCTAACATTGAGAAGGGTGCCAGGGCTGTGAGATATTCAGTGATTTGTTCATATTTACATAGTAAGTAATCTAGCTGATCCCCAAAATTGTATATTGTTTTCTTTTCTTTTTTTCTATCATACTAGCCATTTTTTTTTTCTGTAAGTGCAGTAAAGCATTTAAGACTTTGCAGTTAGAAATTATTATGGACTGAACTGTGTTTCTGCTCCCACCACCCCTCCCCACCCACCTAAATTCATGTAATTTAAGCCCTAACCCTCAATGTGACTGCACTGGAGACAGGGCCTATAAGGAGGTAATGAAGATTAACTGAGGCTGTGCAATGGGGCCCTCATCCAATAGGACTGGTGTACTTATTAGAAGAGGGAGAGATGCCAGGGACCTCTCTCTTTTTACTCTCACACAGAGAAAAGGCCATGTGAAGACACAGGGAGAAAGTGGCCATCTGCAAGTCAAGGAGAGGGTCCTCAGGAGAAAAGAACCCTGCTGGCTCCTTAGTCTTGGACTTCCAGCCTCCAGAAATGAATACATTCCTGATGGTTAAGCTGCCTAGACTATGGTATCATCTTATGGCAGCCTGAGCTGATGAATACAGACATTGCGGAAGACTGTAATTTCCAAAGGTTGCCCAACAATATCTTTCATTATATACATTCCTCTTAAAATGTGACCTTGACATTCTTTCCATTGATAGCTGGAATGTGTGTTCCATCCCTTTGAAACTGGGTGGGATTCTGGGACTCTTCTGGCCAAAAGAGCATACTGGCACAACTTCAAGTGTGTTGTGTGACTTCTGGGGCTAGCAGGCTGGGTCATCAATGCTTATTCAGGTTCTGGTCTGGGCAGTGGATTCACTTGCTCTTGGAGACCCTAAGCTGCCACATGAACAGCTTGGGGCTGTGCTGAGACCACCATGCTGTCAGGAAGCCCAGCTAGCTCTCATGGAGCCACCACCTGGAAAGGCCCTGAGATGACGTGAGATGGAGGGAGAGGGGGAGAGAGGAAAGAAGAAAGCCCAGACAGCTCTCTGCTTCTCTCCTTCTCACTCCAGTCACTGTCTGTCTGTTCACAACTGCAAAAGGGGTCATGGGCCAGAACCATGTAGCAAGTCCTTCCCAAGTTCTTGATCCTCATAAACCATGAGAGATAATAAAATGATGGTGGTTACGAGCCACTGGGTTTGGGGGTGTTTTGCTGAATAGCACCAGAGAGGCTGAACATACTGAGGGTTGACAGTCAGGCCCAGGTTTGCAGCCAGTTCTGACACTTGCCAGCTGTGTGATCTTGAGCAAGATACTGAGCCAGTCTGCACTTCCATTTCCTTATCTGTGTAACAGAGAGAACGATAGAACCTTCCTCGTGACATTGATGATGGGATTAAAGGAAAGGATGCAGACAGCACATGGTAACCATCCTGTAAGCATTAGCTATTGCTATTACAGTATTTGTGTTGTTTTTGTGAACCAATTTAAGAAGATCAAGCCAATAGGAAAAAGTCAGAAACACTGAAGTTCAGAACCAGAAGAATGTCAGAAGTCCAGCCCAATCCCCCACTTTATAGACATATACTGAAACCCAAAGACTTACATTAGGTGTCCACTGGAAGAAAAAGAGTGATACAGACTGAGGAGGAAGAATCCAGCACAGAAAGCTGTCACCAGGGCATTTCCAACAAGACCAGAAACCTCGGCTCCTCGCCTGCACTTAAAACTCCTCATTTTTGAATCCAAGGTGGAAGAATTTTCTTGACTCTGAGAACCGTACATCAAGCTTTCGTCAGATGAACTCTGAAAGCCCCATGCATAGATAATGCATCTCCAGACATGACAGACTCTGCTGTATGGAGGTCAATGATAGCCTTCAACTTTTCTTTACTTCCTTTAAAAGAAATTATTATTTAAAGGGGGAGAGCATGGAAAGTAAGGCCTCGAGAGTTAATGGGACCATTTTGGCTAGATGCCATTGCTGTGAGAACTTGAATAATGAGACACATTTTAGCCTTCATGTTTCAACAATGCTCAAGGTAATGGCATAGCTATTATCCCAGCCTCCAATTGACACAGCCTACTAAAATGCTTTGTGACTGGTTAAATGGGACCGAATGAGAAATACTTGAAAGATCAGAGCAGATGGAACATTCTATCTACATGTGTTTTCTGTTCAAAGAAAGACAGCATCCCAGCCCAAACTGGGAGCTGCCAAGACCTCCACCACAATTTGTAGGGTCTTAGGGTAGGCACATTCCACTGGGGCCATTAGAGTCTCTGGTGAGGGAGTGTCCTGAAGAGGGCAAGGTTATTCATGATGCACCTTGAACCTGTTGCCTTGACTAGGTCAAGACAAACCAAGAGGCTGCCAATCGCCGATGTCTTCACTTCTGTGAATCTTCCTCTCCATCCTGAGGCACAGCGCAGCCGGTCAGGGACGCTAGCCTTGGAACCACTCTGGTGTAGATGACCATGGGGCTGGCTGCACCATACCACTTACCTACATGGGATCTGCCCTTCAGGGTGAAAAAGGTGATGACTTTTGCCAATGTGTTCTTCCAGTAGAGCCAGGAGATCAAATTGTAACCAAGTTAAAGAAATTAGAGCTATAAGCCCTGAAAGAGCTGCCATTATTATCCAAATGGCCCCTTTAGAAGCCCAGGAATCACCTTGTTCTCCCAAGGCTCTTCCCGACGTCTCCATGGAGAACTGCACACACACATCTCCCTATGCCTGGCTCGCACCACTTCAAGGACACCCATCGCACAGACCACTGTTTGTTCATGTGTTTGTCTCTCCCTCAGGGCTGCAAGTTCCTCAGGAACAGGGCAGCCTCTGTCACTTCTGCATCCAAAGCACGACTTGGGTGGACCCATGGTTGTTGGATTCAATGCGTCATCCAGTCAGTGCCAACCCTGGCTGCACATTGCAACCACTCGGGGAGATTTCCTTTTGTTTATTTCATCTGTAGATATTTGGCATGTAGCTATAAAATAGAATGACTTTCTTCATGTAGCCATCACCACCTTGCACACAGAAAACAGCAAATGATTTCAGGCAGAAATTTAGAGGATTGGTGCTCAGGACCCTCCCCAGACTTACTGACTGAGGTTATCCAAGGGTGGCTCTCAGGATGTCCAGTTTTTCAAATTGTTGCAGACACAAAGCCTTGGCATGCAACGGTTGAGAATCATGGTCTAAGGTTTAACAAGTTTCTTTCCACCTACATGTAACCGACTTGGGCCTTACAGAAAGTTCATCTGGATACACAGATGCTGCTGCTGCTCTTAGATTCAAGGACTCATTCTTCTATTTTTATCTTGTAGGTTCAGATTATCACTGTGGTTGGTGGTTGAATCATCTGATTTCTCTCCAAGATACAACACCCAACTCCAAGTATTGAAGCCAGGGCATAATTGAAGCCCTGGCCTTCCAGAAACTTCTGGTAGAGCACATCACAGCCCATGTTCACACCCTCCTATTGGCCCATGAGAGGAGAATGTACATTTAGATGCTTCTTCTCAGCACACAATGGTTTCCATGGTCTCAAGCTGTAAGGATTATAAGGATGACAACCCTGCACCAGTCACTTAGGAGCTATGATGAATTTGGATTATTGGCTGACATTTTGAGTCACATAGGGATGCAGGTGGATGGGAGAAGAGAAAGAAAGGTAACATCAAATTGATGATGAGGCTTAAATAAGAGTCTCCTCATGTGCATCAATATTTTAAAATTGACCACCAGGCTGCATTCCAGATTGACTATCTGGAGTGGTCTAAGGATGCTGAAGACAAGAATGGCTGCATCGGTCTTGGTTCCATCAGGGGAGCTGAGCCACCTATGGTACCATGGAATAGGGTCTTAGTTACAGGAGTACCACAGATATGTGGGAGAGCTATGGAAGTGAAGGTATGCAAAGGGAAGGTGAGGAATTATACAATATTTTGTCTTCTGTGTGTGTCTGGCTTCTTTCATGTAGCATGTTTTTGAGATGTGTCCATATTGTAGCAGGAATCAATGCTTTATTATTTTTATGGCAGAATAACAGTCTATAGTATGGCTATTCCAAATTTTGCTTATCGATTCTTCTGTTGATAGACATTTGGGTTGTTTCCACATTTTGGCTGTTATAAGAAAACATTACCTTGAATATCCATGTACAAGTTTTGGTATAGATACATAGTTTCAATCCTCTTGCATATATATATGTAGAACTACTAAATCGGGTGATAATTCTATGTTTCACTTTCTGAGAAAATGACAAATTGCTTTACAAAGTATCTTGTACCATGTTACATTCTCATCTTCAATGTATGAGTGTTTCAATTTCTTCACATCCTTACGAATGTCTGTGGTCTTTTGGTTATTGTCATAATAATGGGTGTGAAGTGGTATCTCCTTGTGGTTTTGCTCTGTATTTCTCTAATGACTAATGATGTTGGGCACCATCTTGTGTGCATATTGGGCATTTGTGTATCTACTTTGGAGAAATGTCTACTCATATCCATTGTTCACTTTAAAATGGAATTATTTGATTTTTTGTCATTGAGTTGTAATAATCCTTTATATGTTCTAGATACTAGGTGCTTATCGGATAATGATTGGTAAACATTTTTTCCATTCTGTAGGTTGTCTCTTCACTTTCTTGACAGGGTTCTTGGAAGAACAATTTTTATCTATTTTATCTTTTATTGCTTGGGCTTTTACACTTGTATCTAAGAAACCACTGTATAATCCAAGGTAATAAAAATTTACACAGCCATCTGTTTTCTTCTAGGAGTTCAAGTGTTAGCTCTTCCAAGTAGATTTTGCATTAATTTTTGAGGATGGCATGAAGTAGAGTTGCAACTGGGTTGTCTTGCCTGAGGATAACCGGTTGTCTCAGGACCACCTGTTGAAAAGTCTATTGTTTTCCCCACAGAATTGTCTTGACACTCACTCTTATGGCTTTTATCCAAAAGACAGGCAATAAGAATGCTAGTGAGGATGCTTAGAAAGGGAACCTTCGTACACTGTTGGTGGGAATGTAAATTAGTGCAGCTGCTATAGAGAACAGTATGGAGGTTCCTTAAAAAAACTAAAAATAGAACAATTATATGATCCAGCAATCCCACTCCTGGGTATATATCCAAAAGAAAAAATCAGCATATGGAAGAGAAATCTGCATCCCATGTTTATTGCAGTAGTATTCACAGTAAACAAAATAGGGAATCAGCTTAAGTGCCCGTCAATGGATGCATGAATTTTTAAAATGTGGTAAAGATACACAATGGAGTATTATTCAGCCATAAAAAAGAATGAAATCTTGTTGCTTGCACCAAGATGGATGAAACTGGAGGACATTATGTTCAGTGAAATAAGTCAGGCACAGAAAGACAAATATTGCATGTTCTCATCCATATGTGGGAGCTTAAAAATGAACTTATAGAGACAGAGAGTAGAATGATGGTTGTCAGAGGCTAAGAAGGTAGTGGGGAGACGGTAATAAAGTGGGGATGGTTAATGTGTACAAAATACAGGTTGATAGAATGAATAAGATCTAGTATGCAGTAGCACAGTAGGGTGACTCCAGTTAACAATAATTTATTATATATTTTAAAAAACTAAAAGGGTGGAATTGGAATATTCTTAACATAAAGAAATGCTAAATGCTTGAGGTGATGGATACCCCAATTATCCTGATTTGATCATTACACACTGTATGCCCGCATGAAAACATCACACGTACCTCATAAATATGTACACTATTACATATCCAGAATAATTAAAAACTTATAAAAATTTAAAAAAGAAAATCAATTGACCATTAATTGGTGTTTATTTCTGAACTTTCAATTCTATTCCATTTATCCATGTGTCTATTTATATGCCAGTACCATACAGTTTTGATGACTGTAGCATTGTAATAAGCTTTGAAATCAGAAAGTGTGAGCTCTCCAAATTTGCTCTTTTTGAACATGATTTTGGCTATTCTGGGTCCCCTGTATTTCTCCATAAATTTTCAGTTTCTGCAAAAATGGCAGCTGTGATTTTGATAGTAATTGCATTGAATTGGTGATCACTTTGGAGAGTAATATTACCATCTGATAATATTAAGTCTAAGTCTGCCAAATGCAAAACCTGGGATGTTTTTACATTTATTCAGATCTTCTTTTATTTCTTTCAGAAATAAAAGAAAAAATAATTTTATTTTTTAGTTTTCAGAGTACAAGTCTTACGTTTCTTTTGTTACATTTATTCTAAGGAGTAGATCTTACTCTTTTCGATGCTACTATAAATCAAAATTTTTTTAAATTTCATTTTCAGATGTGCACTCTGTATAGAAATACAATGTTTGCAGCTGCATCCATGTCCCCACAAAGGACATGAACTCATCCTTTTTTATGGCTGCATAGTATTCCATGGTGTGTATGTGCCCCATCATTCTCAGCAAACTATCGCAAGAACAGAAAACCAAACACCGCATGTTCTCACTCACAGGTGGGAATTGAACAATGAGAACACTTGGACACAGGAAGGGGAACATCACATACCAGGGCCTGTTGTGGGGTGGGGGGAAGTGGGGAGGGATAGCATTAGGAGATATACCTGATGTAAATGACAAGTTAATGGGTGCAGCACACCAACATGGCACATGTATACATATGTAACAAACCTGCACGTTGTACACATGTACCCTAGAACTTAAAGTATAATAATAATAAAAAAGATAACATCAACAAAATATATATAAAATGGTAAAAAAAAAAAAAAAAAAAAGAAATGCAATGTTGGTTTCTTTGCAGATTCTTTTTTTTTTTTTTTGAGATGGAGTCCTGTTGCCCAGACTGGAGTGCAGTAGCATGATCCCAGCTTGCTGCAACATCCATCTCCCAGGTTCAAGCAATTCTCCTGCCTCAGCCTCCTGAGTAGCTGGGATTACAGGCATGAGCCACCACATACAGCTAATTTTGTATTTTTAGTAGAGATAGGGTTTCACCATGTTAGCCAGGATGGCCTAGAACTCCTGACCTCAAGTAATCCACCTGCCTCAGCCTCTCAAAGTGCTGGGTTACAGGTGTGACCCACTGCACCCGGCCTTCTTAAGGTTTTTTTTTTATATAGAACATCATGTCATTGGCGCATAGAGACAGTTTTACTTCTTCCTTTACAGTCTGGATGCCTTTTATTTACTTTTCCTGCCTGATGTCTTGGCTGGAATCTCAGGTACAATGTTGAATAGAAACTGTAACAGCGGCCGCACGTGTCCCATTTCCGATCATCCAAATTCTATCTTGTGGATAGTAGTGGGGAATGCATTCCAAGAGTCTCCTTTATGAGAAGATAATTAAATAAGGGGATCATTCCATCAAAATAAAACCAAAAATATTTAGATACTCAAAGAACTTTAGATCCTAATGAGCCTGCCCAAACACGGAAAGGGGATCGAAGAAGATTGTGAGCCAGTGGTCCGAAGAATCCATTTGAAGCTTTTCTCATAAAGAACTGGTACAGCCAACAAGGTTACTGGCAAGTGGTCCATAAGAAGACAGCAGGGTAAGCAGACTGCTGGAGGCAACCTGAAGTTGGGAGCTGGTGCAGTTGAGAGCCGGTACAACCTCACCCTTGAGAAAGAACCAAGGAGCGGTAGCCAAGGAGAAATGCTGTGGGTCAGCGCCAGGTCCGCAAGCTCCCGGCAGAGGCATGCAGGTCAGTGTCAGCACATCAGGGACAGAGCAGGAGCGGGATTCAGCTGAGGACATGCTGAAAAAGCCCTGAGTGGTTTTAAAAAGTTTCTCGAGTGCTTGAAGCTCTCAGGGAACCCACTGGGCTGTTTGCAATTTTTATTCCAGCCAAAGAGACGTCACCGGAATAGTGCAGGGACTAATCTCCAACTGGCTCTCGCTCCACTGGGCACAAGCAGCCCACTGACACTGCCGAGATGTATGTGCTGCTCCGTGCTGACCACAGCAGGGCCGCCTGAAGCAAAATTCATGGACAGAATCAATGGGATTGAGATGCCCAAATTGCTCACTTGCAGCCAAATCCATCAACCTCGACGTTGTTGTATTTCAAGAAAAATGGAGGCTCCAGGCAGCAAGTTGGTGAAATTCATCTGACCCCTTTTTGTCTCTAGCTAGAGTTCCTGCTCCTTATCAATGATAACAGATGTCCCTGCAGTGGTGCAGTTTGTTCTGTTTGTCTGCAGAGCACCTTGCCTGTCACCTTCCGTTTGGCCACAACAGGGCTACATTACGGTCAAGGGTTTGGTCTTTGGAGCCAGACAACGCTGGGCTGAAATCTCAACTCCACTCCTTACTCACTCTGCACCTTGAATGAGTCTTACTTAAAAGTAAGCCTTGGTTCCCTCGTCTGAAAAATTGGTCTTATAACTGCGAGTGCTCCTGTGGCCATGAATTAAATGAGATAAGGCAATGAGGGCTTAGTACAGTGCCCGATAGAGGGTAATCACTAAAGAAAGGCTGAAGAGTGCTATTAATGAATCATCCCATGGGACAGAAAAGACAATCACTAGTCTCTTTATGAAACCAATGCAGATCTGGCATTTAGAACTTGGGGACTTTTCTAGAACTGCCTCTTGATACAGGACGAGAGCTAGTTCTTAAACCCTATTCTCCTGATTTGTCATCAATATCCTTCCCACTCCACTCTTCAGGATTTGGCTTTGTGATTGGCTTGTTATTCAGCACTGATCAGTAGGTATGCCAACACTAACTCAACCACAAAGGCTCTCCATAAGCAGCTTCTGCTATGATAAAATATATCATTCAATGCGGCAGTTGCAGAATGCATCATTATGCACTGGCTTAGGTCTCCAGGAGTCTCCCGCCCTTCACTGAATGCAATGAGGTGCCAGGCCCCACCCACAAAGTCATTCCTCTGAATACATGGCCGGGGCGATGAAGGTGTGGAAGGAGGGAATTTGCTTCACATTGTCCGGGAGCCATCGTGGTGGCCAGGTGTTCTCTTCCAGGGCAAGGCGAGGGAAAGAAAGCCCACTGGTGCTCCTGACCACTGAAGGGCCAGGCAAGCTCCTATGACAAAAGCCAGGCACAAGCATTGCCTAGAAGAACCACATCCATGACCAAAGTTGGTTCTTGGATCAGAGCAAAACTCTTGGCTCAAAACCCAGGCTCTTTCACAGACATTCAGCGAAGGGAACTGAGTGCTCACCAAGCTAGGGTGACATAAGCGCCTCCTTCCCCAAATCACCTCCCTTGCTAGCTTCCCACTCATGCTTACTCATCCATACTTAGTCCCCTCAATTGGAATTCAATTGGGATTATATCTTGAAGGAATGGCTGAAATGTGAATGTCCAGCCTATACTATAAGCCTGTGGCTTCTCAGGCTTATTTTGGGGTCCATGACATGTTTACAAACACAATGATTTTGGTGGCATACACGTGGATGAAAGGGAATGTCCAGGTTCTTTTGTTTGTTGGCTTGAAAAGTATATTTCAGGATGTTGCAAAAAAAAAAAAAAAAATCCCAGTTACTGTACTGTTCAGTTGGTGGCTCTTTAATAGAAGGATGCTCATGAAACAAAGATTTCACATGCCCTCATAGATATAGATATAGATATAGATATAGATATGAGTCTGAGTGAGGCAAGAAAATTTCTGAGTGAGGCATGTGAAGCTTTTTATATCTCTATTCCTATATATATATCTATATGTCAGAGTGAGGTGAGAAGGCACTGGGGAGTTCTGAGCAGGGGAGTAGCATGATCAGACCTAAAGGTTTAAACAATCGCTGTCACTTCTGTGTTGTGGACAGAATATTTACATATATACATATGAGCATATAAAAAATATATATATTTATAATGGGGGGCATCAGCTTGCCTTTAAATCTCACAAGTAGTCTGTTCTGCACTCCTTCTCATGCTCTCTCAGTTCAACCTCCACCTCACAGACATCATGGTAACACGGCAGCAAGCCCTTAAAGGCTTTGTGCTACAGCAGCTAAGAGACTATGCTTTGTTTGTTTGTTTGTTTTTTCCAGCTTTTATTCTCGTTTCCTTTTTCCCCTCATCCTCGTCCTCTGAGATAAGCATGGTGGGCGAGAAGAAAGTCAAGGCGAGTTAGGAGAAAGAACTACGTCTCATCACCTGTAACACCACTTAGCAGTTGGCATCCTGGTGTGAATACCTGCCCTTCCACCCTCGTCTAGCAGGAGAATGCCCCGATAAGTACTGCCTGGGGTGGACGGGGGAGACAAAACCGCTGGAGAACACGTGGAGGAGAAGGAACGGGGACAGAGGCACCTGCTGCCCACTGTCCGGGGACCAGTCCTGCTGGTCTGCATCCTTGGTCTTTAATTATGTGATCTGGGACTCTCTAAGGCACCCCAGGAGGAACAGCCTTGAAAGGATCCTCCATATGTATTTGTGGATAAAAACTTTGTTTTTGGCATGAAGAATCGCAACCTTCATCAACCTGGGTAGGACAAACAGCACTGAGATATGAACTGAAAAGAGAAAACTTTATTTATAAAAGCTTTTCTGTTGATGGAGTTTTTGTTTTGTTTGGAAACACTCAACTTGTTTTCATTCAATAAGTAATTATTAAGAGCCCTTTATATCCTAGTTATTGCAAAGAAAGTTTTTGACATTTGAAGAAAGTCGGTTTCTTGTTGTAGGAACAGAAACAAGTATATATAACATTAATATACAATATTTAGTATTATAATATTTATAATATCTCTCTGTATATATATTTTTGAGATGGAGTCATGCTCTGTCACCCATGCTGGAGTGCAGTGGCATGATCTCTGCTTACTGCAACCTCTGCCTCCCAGATTCAAGCAATTCTCCTGCCTCAGCCTCCCCAGTAGCTGGGATTACAGACATGCACCACCGTGTCTGGCTAATTTATTTTTAGTACAGACAGGGTTTTACCATGTTGACCAGGCTGGTCTTGAACTCCCGACCTCAAGTGATCCACCTGCCTTAGTCTCCCAAAGTGCTGGGATCACAGGTGTGAGCCACCACACCTGGCCAATAACATCAATATTTTTAAATACTAAATATTATATGTATAATGTTAATTTGCCAGGTAATAATAAATGGCAAAATTAGTCAATCGAACAGAGTAAACATTCGGAGCACTGCTCTCCAGTAGAACTGGCTGAGTTGAGAGAAATGTTCTACAATCCACACTGTTCATGTTAACAACTAGCCACATGCCATGCAGTGGTAGGCTGGAGTCAATAGGTTAAATCTGATACATTTTTCAAGCCAGTTGGTAAATGCAGCCATCTTTGAAATTAGCTATGGTGTGAGCATTTACACCATGGGAATTGGCATGTGCTACAGATTAGAACTTTGCTCTTCCCCATCAGAGAGTCAGTTGCTAAATACTGATCAGCACACCACTGAGTGTGTGGTCACTGGCCACTTGAAATGTGGCTATTGCAACAGAAGAACTGTTTTGAAGTTTGATTTTAATTAATTTTAATGGAAGCAGCCACACATGACTAGTGGGTACTTCACTGACAGTGCAGATCTAGAGAATGAGGCCAGTGGCAGACTGTATGATCCTGTGGGTACGAAATTCCAGGACTGGCAACACTGACCTATGGAGATGGAGAGGGTGTTCCTTGACTATGAAGGGGCCCCAGGGAGCTTCCAAGGGTGGCTGGAACACTTGATGTCTTGATGAGCAGTCGTTGAATCTGATTACATGGGGCACTTAAGATCTACGCCTTTCACGTGTGTGTGTGTGTGTGTGTGTGTCTGTGTGTGTGTATACATGCACATATACATGCACGCATATATATATATATTTATATATATACACACACACACACATGCCATTGAAACTGATTACATGGGGCACTTAAGATCTATGCCTTTCATGTGTGTGTGCCTGTGTATATATGCACATATACATGCATGCATACACACACACAATTTATATGTATAAAAGACTATACTGAATTCAGGCCAGAGAGAGACCAAAGTAGCTCATTTTTGGGCAGCTGGTGTAAAATTGCTAAGAATGGTTAGCGTGTTAGATTATGGTCCAGTTCTTCATTTGAGAGCTAGAACAACATAGTGAAGTTGGTTGGGGAAGAGGGTGAGCGAATGCCAGCTAAACAGTTGCTTGAAGGGGCTGATTAGAACAGGAGGATGGGTGAGGAAGAGGAGGAGGCAAACTTCACTGAGCTCCCTGGAACCAGATACCGGCCCCGTGTGGGGCCCTCTGCCATAGCATAGCAGGGAGCTATTGAATGAGCAATACCACGCAAGATCCGTGCACAGCCAGGCACTCCAGAAAGTCCCTTGGTCGCTGGCTGGGTTTCCGGAATACCCTGGCACCGCTCTCTCCACCCTGGCTCTCAAATGAACTTAACTAGTAAGTTTCTAGAACAGAGTAGCAATTTACAGCCTTAGGATCATTACAATTTCCTGACATTGTTTCTTTCTTGGATTTCACACTAGTACTAGCACTAAAAGTGCTGAATTGTGTGTGTGTGTGTGTGTTTGCATGCACACATGTTTAGAAGCATCTAAAAACACATTCTTAAAGATCTGCAGTTATTTCTGCAACTGTTGCAAATTCTCTGCAAAGATTCAGTTCAGGTGACGTTGGCAATGAGATATAATGGTCACCAGAACTTCCCCAGACTGCCCAAGGGTTGAGAGGCTGTGCCTGTCAAAATCTCTCCTCCCCCAGGGTAATTTGCTTGTCATTGTTTCTTCAACTATCCTGAGACTATAAAAAGGCAAGTGAAAAATAAAGAGAGAAGGCATGTTGTCAAGGAAACATCATTTTTCCAGAAGCAGTAAGCCTTTTCAAAGTCTTAGCGACCCACACTTTCCACAGGGCAGGGCTTTGAAAAAGTCCCTGAGGCTGGCTGGCTGAGGAGAAGGGTCTCCTGGGTGGGCCGGTCCTTTACCTCTTAGCTTGTAGACTCTCCTTGGGCTAATTTCCTCCCAATCCATTTTCATTCCTGTGCTCAGTTTTGTGTGTTCCCTTAACTACTTTTCCTGCTACTGAGAAAGGATAGATTCCCCCAGCTCTTGCCTCACTCACCACATGTCCATCTTAGAAATAGGAATGTCCGGAGAATGCTGTCACTTCTCCAAGTTAAAGTCACCAAGGGCTCTGAATAAAGATGGCAAGCATCTTCAAAATAGCAATACTTCAATGTAAGATGGAAAATGCAACAACCAAATGCGCTTACGAACATGTCCCCACCCAGCCAAGCGGACTGCGTTCCACGTCCAGAAGGTGTCGCCGAGTAGACGACAACGCTTTGGCTCTGTGTCCGTGAATTATTGCATTGTCACGTTTCTAAAATAAAATGAATTCACAACGTGTCAGTCCCCGTCTCCTAAATATGAACAGAAATCTCCGACTATCCATGGAGAAGCCATTTTTTATGGACTCGACACCTCAGAGTCTAACTTGGAAGCGTTCCGTGCTGTGAACATGACATACAGCTGCGGCAAAAGGAAAAGTGGATGCAAATTAGAGGAGGAGGAGGAAGAAGGGAAAGGTGCTTTGCTGTCCTTCAGAAACCTCCATGCCCTCCGTCAGCTCAACATTCGCATCCAGCGGGATGGCTGGAAGGGGGAGGAGCAATACGCTTACCCATCATCTTATTACAGCCTGAGACTGGAGGTTCATTGCATCCCAGAGCAGGGTTTCTCAACCTCGGCACTACTGACGTTGGGGATGGATGAATTTTTGCTGGGCGGGGTGGGGTGGGGGGTGCTGTCCTGTGTTTTTTGGGGTGTTTTGCAGTATCCTGGCCTCCACCCACTAGATGACAGTAGCACCCCCACTCCCCAGTAGTGGCAACCAAAAATGTCTCCAGACACTGCCACATTCCCTTGGGTAAGGGTTAGGGGAAAGATCCCCTCCAAATTAAGAACCACTTAAGAGTTAAATGAGAGGTCGGGTGTGGTGGCTCATGCCTGTAATCCCAGCACTTTGGGAGGCCAAGGTGGCTGAATCACCTTAGGTCAGGAGTTCAAAACCAGCCTGCCCAACATGGTGAAGCCCTGTCTGTAATAAAAATACAAAAATTAGCTGGGTGTGGTGGCAGGTGCCTGCAATCCCAACTACTCGGGAAGCTGAGGCAGAAGAATTGCTTGAACCTGCGAGGCAGAGGTTGCAGTGAGCAGAAATCACACTACTGCACTCCAGCCTGGGCAACAGAGTGAGAATTCATCTAATATATATATATATATATATATGTATATATATATATATATATATATATATGAGCCTTAGTTCAATATTACTCTTGAAGCCTGTGTCCCTTTCCCAGCATCCTTTCAGATGGGCAACAGGCTCTGCTCGCACTTTTTGAAGATATTTTTATTTTTGAGAAAGCCTGTTTCTTGGGGCGCTCACCTTTAGCTGCTAAGAATTCCTTTCTTCCCTCCCTCCCTCCTTCCTTCCCTCCCTCCTTCCTTCTTTCTTTCCTTCTTTCCTTCTTTCCTTCCTTTCCTTTCCCTCCCTCCTTCCTTCCCTCCTTCTTTCCTTCTTTCCTTCCTTCCTTCCTTCCCTCCCTCCTTCCTTCCTTCCCTCCCTCCCTCCTTCCTTCCTTCCCTCCCTCCCTCCTTCCTTCCTTCCCTCCCTTCCTCCTTCCTTCCTTCCTTCCCTCCCTCCTTCCTTCCTTCCCTCCCTCCCTCCTTCCTTCCTTCCCTCCTTCCTTCCTTCCTTCCTTCCCTCCCTCCCTCCTTCCTTCTCTCCTTCCCTCCTTCTTTCCTTCTTTCCTTCCTTCCTTCCCTCCCTCCCTCCCTCCTTCCTTCCTTCCCTCCCTCCTTCCTTCCTTCCTTCCCTCCCTCCCTCCTTCCTTCCTTCCCTCCTTCTTTCCTTCTTTCCTTCCTTCCTTCCTCCCTCCCTCCTTCCTTCCTTCCCTCCCTCCCTCCTTCCTTCCTTCCCTCCTTCCCTCCCTCCTTCCTTCCTTCCCTCCCTCCCTCCTTCCTTCCTTCCCTCCCTCCCTCCTTCCTTCCTTCCCTCCTTCTTTCCTTCTTTCCTTCCTTCCCTCCCTCCCTCCCTCCTTCCTTCTTTCCTTCTTTCCTTCCTTCCTTCCTTCCTTCCCTCCCTCCCTCCTTCCTTCCTTCCTTCCCTCCTTCCTTCCTTCCCTCCTTCCTTCCTTCCTCCCTTCCTTCCTTCCTTGCTTTGTTCCTTCCTTCCTTCCCTTCCTTCCCTCCCTACCTCCGTGCCTCTCTCTTCTTCTTTTTTCTTTTTTTTTGTCGCAGGGTCTCACGCTGTCACCCAGGCTGGAGTTCAGAGGCATGATGACAGCTCACTGCAGCCTTGAACTCCTGGGCTCAAGCGATCCTCCTGCCTCAGCCTCCCAAGTAGCCGGGACTACAGGCATGCACGACCACGCTTAACTAGTTTTTAAAACTTTTTGTAGAGGCGGAGTCTCACTATGTTGCCCAGGTTGATCATGAACTCCTGGGCTCAAGCAATCTCTCCGCCTTGGCCTCCCAAAGTGCTGGAATTACAGGCATGAGTTGCCACACTGCCAAAAAGCCTTTCTTTAGTTCAACTGAACTCTTCTTCCTAGGAATGTTTCCCCATGGCTGTTTTCCTTCCTGCATAATGGCCCTTTTAATATGTGAGGATGGCCATTCTATCTCCCACTAGAAAAGACATAACAATGAAAAGTAAGATGTTTATAGGAGGCAGAAGTCTTGGAGTGAGATCCGGCCAGAACGCAGAAATGTATATATCATCATACATGGAACATGGAAGGTCCCAGAGATTGCACCTGCCTATGATGTCACCATGCTCCTAGAAAATCCACAGTGCCCGCTGGGCACCTGCTACCCTCCTTCCTCTCACTGCAGATCTTCCCTGGAGCTACAGGGAGCCCTTTCTCCCCCATGTTTCATTCTGCCCCATTCCAAATTCAAAACCGTGTCCAGTTCTGTGATCTGATAAAACCCCTCACTGCTTTTCAAGACGAAAGCACCTTAGAATGTCGTCCCATAAGTATCTCTCCATTTTAAAGGGAATTACTTGAGACCAGTGATAGCTTCATCCTCGTGCACTGGCAAATATACAACAGCTCTCTGAAGGGTGGGAAAACCAAAGCCCGGCTTTACGATGTTTCCTAGTTTCCATGGTGCAAATGCTCTTCAGTCTAAGCTGCTGCAGGGGGATTCTGAACTGTAGTTGGAAGAGATTGGAGGAACATATCTGTAGTATTTTTTACCATTTAGATACAATAAACATGAATTAACTCAAGAGCATAGATTACAGCAACATACAGTGTAATCACTGGGAAGCGATGAGCTTCAAAGGTTTATTATCTTTGTTTTTAATGTTGTTTAAGTCTCTTTATGATTAAAGATATTTATTACTTTCGTTTATGTAATTTGTATTATATAGAAGTGCAATAACAATGAAACATGTTGTATTTGTATATAATATAATCTCTAACGATGGCTGTGTTTCACGACCCCCTCACTCCATTCCTGGACGGTTTCCCATGGGACACTGAAGAGCCAGTTCTACAGATGTCTGTACGCCATTGCTTTGGTTCACAGAAATGTATTCAACAAACACCTCTACAAAGTTTGCTATTGGCCAGGCTCTGCTGTAAACACTTTATCCCAATCCTCACAGCAACTGCATTTTACAAGCAGGGATACTGAGGCCCAGAGAGGGAGGAAACCACCACCACAGAGGTATCGAATGGTGGAGCAAGAACACGAACCCAGAAAATCAGGTGGTGTGCAGTAACCATGCGGTGTGGGAGAATCTTCTGGAGCCCTGGAGCCCTCAGTGACTCACAAATGATTACCCAGGGGCTCTATGGCCCCTTCGGCTGCTTGTCTTGTGCCTCTTGAGCAAGCTTCTTCCCCCACCCTCTCCTCCTCTCTCCTCCCCTCCACTCCCCTCCCCTTCTTTGCCCTCCCCCCTCCTCTCCTTCTTTCTCTCTCTCTTTCTTGTTTTGAGACAGGGTCTTGCTCTATTGCCCAGGCTGGAGTGTAGTGGCATAATCACATCTCACTGCAACCTCAAACTCCTGGACCCAGGCAATTGTACAACTTCAGCCTCCCAAGTAGCTGGGACTATGGGTGTGTGCTACCATGCTTGGCTAATTTTTTAATTTCATTTTTATTTTTAGCAGAGATGGGGTCTTGCTGTATTGCCCAGGCTGGTCTTCAACTCCTGCCCAGGATTGCTGGGCTCAAGCAATCCTCCAGCCTCAGCCTCCCAAAGCACTGGAATTACAAGCATGAGCCACCACGCCTGGCCAAGCAAGCATTCTTTATTTTATTTTTGGCTCTGCACCCAGGCCCTGTTCACGAACACACCCATCTGCCCACTCATCCAGGGATGTGCTGGACTATTGCTCTGTGCACGGCTTGGTGCTGGGAGATGAGCATTGTGGGAGACTCACGGGTGGGAGGAGAGAGGGGACTCAGTGGCTGTCTCAAGGTGTGAAGCCGGGGCTTTGGGAAGAGGTTGCTTGATACTGAAGAAGAAATGGATAAATTCCCAGACACATACACCCTTCCAAGACTAAACCAGGAAGAAGTCAAATCCCCGAGTACACTAATAAGCTCTGAAATTGAGGCAGCAATTAATAGCTACCAACCAAAAAAAGCCCAGAACCAGATGGATTCACAGTCGAATTCTACCAGAGGTACAAAGAAGAGCTGGTACCACTTCTTCTGAAATTATTCCAAACAATAGAAAAAGAGGGACTTTTCCCTAACTCATTTTATGAGGCCAGCATCATCCTGATATCCTGATACCAAACCTGGCAGAGACACAACAACAACAACAAAATTTCAGGTCAATATCCCTAATGAACATCGATACACATATCCTCAATAAAATACTGGCAAGCCGAATCCAGTTATTCAGTTATTTCTGAATAACTCCTGTATCATTACTCCCCTACTTAGAATCCCCCCAGTGCTTTCTTCCTCACTCAGGTGAGCATATCAAAAAGCTTATCCATCATGATCAAGTTGGTTTCATCCCTGGAATTCAAGGCTGGTTCAACATATGCAAATCAATAAATGTAATCCATCACACAGACAGAACCAACGACCAAAACCACACGATTATCTCAATAGATGCAGAAAAGGCCTTCGACAAAATTCAACACCCTTCATGCTAAAAACTCTCAATAAACTAGGCATTGGTGGAATGTATCTCAAAATAATATGAGCTATTTATGACAAACCAACAGCCAATATCACACTGAAGGGACAAAAGCATTCCCTTTGAAAACCAATACTGAAGAAGCAGAGGAATGAGACAAACGGCCCTCATGTGTGTAATCTTCCACATGCTCCAGGCTTCTGCAAAGGCTTCTCAGCACCTTTGCAAGGGCTGGTGTGGTCTTACATTCATTTCCTCATGAGGAAATAGGGTACACCGGGTCAAGCAGAGTGCCTTCAGTGCTACAGCTGGGAAGCCAGGGACCACCAAGCCCCCGTCCCCTTCCTCTGAAGGAGGCCAAGGTGGTTCAACACAGTTCTACATCTGGCACCAAACCACGGATGCCAAGTTGAAGGCTCTGAGCGTCCCTTTTTGGGAGCAGGATTCAGAATCTGGTTCCAGAATCCAACTGCTGGGGTGGGACCTACGCTTTGACACTCACTCCCTGTACGGCTTGGAGCCGTGAACTGCACACCTGTCAGGCCTCAGCTTTCTCATCCACAGGGCAGGGAGTAACAAGTGTGCTTATGGCAATGAGGCAGATTCTAGGGGATGATGGTGGAAAAGCATGTGGCCGGGGGCCTGGGACGTGCAAGTGCCCTGGAAGGTTTCCTGCTCTCTGGACAGCAGAGAGGTGAAGAGCTGTGGCCCCAAAGCCATCCGGCCTGGTGGACATCCTATCCCCATTCCTGGTATATGTGCAACCTTGGACACACTTCACAATCCTCCTGTGCCTTGTTTTCTACATCGAATACAAATCATTAGGGTTCTTGAAAGGATTAAATGACCTAATGCACACTGAGTGTCTGAATCACAGCTAGCAGCTGTTTACCCTTTCAAGGTGTCACCTGCTGCTGCCATTAGTAGGCTGGTGGAAATACAGGCCCGACTCCGGCAACGATACATTCAGGCATCTGGATGTTTCATCACGATAACAGCAGAACTGACCACACACGGGCCTGGACTCCATGAGCAACTCACCTGCACCTGTTCATTTGCACCTTCAGTTTACATTCATTAAACACCTGCTGTGAGCCAAAGGAGCGTGCGAGATGCTGGCAACAGTGCGAGGAGCTGGGAAACAACATAGGCTCCGTCCCTGCCCTCTCTGAGCTGACAGGGAAAATCTATTCACAAACCCTTTCCAAGCGGCTGAATCCTTTTTGGTGAATGACGGGCCGGAAGATGATGTATGACTTTGTCCTCTTCGTGCTCAGATAATGTGTAAGGAGTGCGGCAAGGTTTCCCCTCTGATGCTCTGTGTCCCCCTCACGCCAGCCTGGCCCAGGAGGAGGCTGTTCAGGTCTCACAGTCACACTCCTGATTGGGGTGATAAATCTGTACCCTAAATGCTAATAAGTGGGAAGCCCGGGAATTCCCAAAATTCAGCTCTGACATGGTCCTCACAGAGGACAGTTGTTCTTTCCCTTCAGCCACAAGAAGGCCCCTGGGGTGCTGCAGTAACTGGGACTGCAGCCTCAGAAGAGGAGGTACAGCCAGATGTCCCAGCTCCCGCACGGGCTGGCTCTGCCCGGGACTGGATGCTGTCACTAACTTGCAACCCTGCGGTAGCTGGCGGAGACGGCTGATGTACATCTGTAACGATCTCAGACTTCTGGCACAAGCCTACCGGCTTACTGTCGTCTACCTCAGCCTAAGAAATAGAGGTTTCAGATTCAGTAAAGAAGGTTCATGCAGAACAATCACAGAAGCCAAATGTATCAAATTGACTGGGCCCTACTGTCCATGAATTCAAGGAGATGGGTCAAAGAGGAGAGTTCTTCTTTCTTTGTTGCCCAAGCCGGAGTGCAGTGGCACAAACACGTCTCACTGCAGCCTTGGATTCCTGGCCTCAAACAATCTTTGCACCTCAGTTTCCAGAGTAGCTGGGACCACAGGAACGCACCACCCAGGCCCAGCTAGGTTTTAAACATTTTTGTAGAGATGTGGTCCCACTACGTTGTCCAGGCTGGTCTCAAACTCCTGGTCTCAAGCAGTTTCCCCACATCAGCCTCCCAAAGTTCTGAGATTACAGGCATGAGCCACCATGCCTGGGCAAAAAGGAGATGCTTCCCCCATGATTTACTGGCAGAATTTTCCTCATTACTGAAAGAATCATTTTTATATGTGTGGCACCGTTCTAAGCACTCACTCTACATTAACTCTTACTGTTCCCACAATATTCACATGAGATGGATACTATTATCATCACCACCATTCCCATCATCTGGAAGAGGAAACTGAGCTCAGTGAAGTTAAGAAGCTTGCTTAAGGTCACACTGCAGATAAGCAGCAGAGCTGGGGCCCGGATCCACCTTGGCCGGGGGTCAGCAGACAATTCCTCTAAAAGGCCAGATAGTAAATGGTTTTGATTTCTTGGGCCATGCAGTCTCTTGCAACTGCTCAACTCTGCCACTGGAGTGTGAAGGCAGCCATGGCCAAAATATAAACAAATGAACACGACTGGGACCGGGCTCCGATAAAACTTTATCAATGGACACCGCAATGTGAATTTTGTATGATTTGCACTTGTCACAAAATACTTTTTTTTCCTCCTCAGTGGTTTTAAAATATAAAATCTACAGTCCATTTCCCTGGCTGTGCCAAAGCAGCTGACCTGCCAGACCAGGCCTGTAGGCTGTAGTTTGCCAACCCCTACTCTTTTTTTTCTTAACTTTTAAGTTTAGGGGTACAAGTGCAGGTTTGTTACATAGGTAAACTTGTGTCATGAGGGTTTGTTGTACATAATATTTCATCACCCAGGTATCAAGCCTCGTATCCATTAGTTGTTTTTCCTGATCCTTTCCCTCCTCCCGCCCTTCACCCTCTGAAAGGCCCCAGTATCTGCTGCTCCCCTCTAGGCGTGTTCTCATCATTTTGCTCCCACTTATAAGTGAGAACACGCAGTATTTGGTTTTCTGTTCCTTCTAAGGATAATGGGCTCCAGCTCCATCCATGTCCTTGCAAAGGACAAGATGTTGTTCTTGCCAGCCCCTACTCTGAGGCCACTTAAGAGTAGGCAGATCCAGGATGATTTGGTTTGACTTGTCCAGCATTGTCCTAGGCCAGTCTTAACGAGGTCTCTATCTTCTTAACTTTTTATTATGAAAACTCACAAATACACAGAAAGGTGGAGAGAACAGTACCATACATCCTTAACATACTGGCCCCCAACCATGACAGGCAGGCACCGTTGTGAGATCTCTTAGCATAAGTCGGGAATGCTGGGTAGACAGGATTAAGTGAGCGGATGCATCTGAGTCCCTGTAGCATCTATCTGGTGTGCAAATAATTCAAGAGGCTTATGTGCCTTTGCTATAACTACGGTAATGTTGCACTGAAAGTGCTTGAAGCCAGGGGCCTTGTCTGTTCACCTTCCGGTGAGCTCTAAGATGGGACAGGTGTCACCTTAAAAGAACAAAATGCTTAAGTACTTTACCAGTTCAATTAGAAGCAGAGGCTGGGTAGGGTTTAAATACTCTCCACTCTACCCGTTGGGATAAAGAGAAAGTCCAGGATAAGAGTCCAGACAATGAAATTTCTAGTGTTCTTTGGGCCAACTCACAGGGAAGGAATTCCTCCCTGAAAGGAGGCCGCCTTGACTTCCACTCCTTCGCTCAGCCTTGATGGCCTCCTGATGTTAAGAGGCAGAAGCGAGCCTTTGCTAGTTTGCCACAATGATTTATTTTGTTTAAGAACTATAAGTACTCAGAGATTGAAACAACAACAACAACAACAATCAGTGTTTTTCAATAAACAGCTGATGGCTAAATTGAAGATGGAAATGCAGCCATCATCATCTCGAATGAGCATTCATCACGCGTCTATCTGCCTGTGGTGTGGGCTTTAAAGGAAATGATGCATTGACCTACTTTTTTCCAATAGAGATGCTTCACCTGTTTGGGTTTTGGCAGAGTTTGCAAACTGTTGCAACTTTAAAAGTAAGTACTCATAGCCTCAGGGACTTGAGCTTGTAGGACTATGGAATGGCTTGAAGTTCTAGTAAGAAAATGCCTTTGTCTTGTTATGCCATCATGTTCTTCTCTGGAAAAACATATGTTCTCACCCAATTTTCATCATGGAAAGACCAAGACCAAGTTTCATTCTACAAGGACTTACAATACAACAGTGCCTGCCCTGCTGGGCGCAGTGGCTCACACCTGTAATCCCAGCACTTTGGGAGGCCGAGGCGGGTGGATCACCTGAGGTCAGGAGTTCAGGACCAGCCTGGCCAACATGGTGAAACCCCGTCTCTACTAAAAAAATACAAAAATTAGCCAGGCGTGATGGCAGAGGCCTGTAACCCCAGCTTCTCGGGAGGCTGAGGCAGGAGAATCGCTTGAACCCGAGCGGCGGAGTTTGCAGTGAGCTGAGATTGCACCACTGCACTCCAGCCTGGGCAACAGAATGAGACTCTGTTTCAAACAACAACAACAACAACAAACAAAAAAACAAAAATGGTGCCTGCCCATCCTAATATACTGTATCAGTTGTCTCAGTTCTTTATCCCATTCTGAGCCCTGAAAGGGGGTTTGCAGTGCCTTTCTGGTGGAGGGGGTGTCCAATTTCTCAACTCTGGGCTGAGCCATGGACTTATCTTTAGCTAACAGAACACACTGGAAATGATCCTTCTGCTTCCAAGCTGTGGCCTCACGCGGGGGAGAATTCTTTTCTTCCCTGCTATTGCTACAAGGAAGACATTCCCAGGTTAGCTTGGTGGCCCCGGATGAAGCTGAGATATTTACAGTGCAAGGTGCATCTACCCAACTGACATCTACCCAACTTGGCTGAGTGAGTCCAGCCAAGATGAGCAGCAAGATTAGCAGAATTCCAAGAACCAGCCCACTCCAAATTGGCCAACGATTTCCTTCTCCCAGGCAGCCCTCATGATAGACAGAAATCATAAATGAACGTTGTTTTAGGCCACTGAGTTTTGGGGGTGGCCTGTTACACAGTAGTAACTAATATGTCAACTCACTTTAAACTCAAGCAAAGCACAAGCAGAAAGCTAATTTTTCTGGAAAAAATAATTGTGATATATTTTAAATGCAAGTGAAAGTGAGATTTTATTTTATGTACCGATTTGGTTTATAAGTATTTATGTGGATAATTGAGACTTTCCTACAGAATGCGGAAAGTATAACAAAATTCCTTGCTTAGGGAATAGAGTAGGCAAATATGAATGTCAAATGCTGCTCAAATCTAGCTGTGCAATACATTTATCTGAAGATCCGTCACCTGGGCCCAGCTGCCACAGATAGACATTTACTGGTCAGGGGTGAGGCCCAAGTATTTTCTGCAAAACTCCCTAAATGACTGCTTGTATTGGGCAGCTAAGGCTGAGAAACACGAGGCTTCATGATGCTGTGATATAAATAGTTAAAATGCAGTAGAGATTTTAGCAAATTCCGTGGTTTTTATTTTTGTTTTTTTTTCTAACACTAAATGCATTTTCCAGTCCCCATCAGTATCAGATCGGACAGGAGGCTTTTTTCTAGATGACTTTATGATGCAGACAGGAAATGCTCTACTGCCAGGCTGGAGGCAGCTGCAAGCCACGTCAGAAATGTTCTTTTCTTCCCCCTTTCTCTCCCATTACAATCTCCCAGAGTCATTAAGCTTCGTTCTGTGGCCTTGCTTTATTCTGCATTGTACAGGTTTTGAAATGTGACGGCGTCTCCCCAGGCCTTTCTCCCTGTACTGCCATGTGCACGCTGCAACCCTCCCTCAGGTTGCCAGGAAGGATACCAACTCCGAGAAGCTGCTGAATCCCTATCTTGTGGACACAGGCATCAGACATTGCTGTTTTCGTTTCAAGCGAATTAATCCAATGGACAGCCTTTTTTGGTGGTGCCCTCCCAGTCACAGGTAACTCCGAGGAGAATGCAGGGATGATCAGAGACTGACTCTAAAGGGAAATTTGCCTTTAGCTGCCCACCAGGAGAAAAGCAGGAACTTAGTTTCTAGCTCATGTCCTGGAGCCCAGAAGATGGCTTGAGTTAATGTCTGGACAAAGTCAGAGCAAAAGTCACTGGTAGGGCAGACATTTCTGTAGGTTCCTGAGCTACTGGTGGAAGTGGATGGGGGACAGTGAACCACCTACCTCCCTTGGTCCATCCCAACCTGGTCACTTGCTAGCTGTGGGGTCCTGGGCAGGCAGGGCATCAGCTTCCTCATCTGTAAAAGGGGTGGCCCAGGGTCTACCTTGTGCAGAACTGCTGGGAGGCTGCTGTGAAGTTACACATGGAACCCTGACGCCAGTGTTTCCATGGTGTTCACTCTGCTCAGATTAAGGGACCAGCAAATATTGAGATACATATTTGAAAGAACTAAAAACAAATTCAACGACAAAAGTGATTGGACTTGGCTGCCTGGTTTCCCTTTTTCCCCTACTTCTTGTCCTTCCCTGAATAAAGTTGTCTTCAGTATAAATTTAAATTTGTTGAGATATAATTCACATACCATGTAATTCACCATTTAAAAGCATATTCCGTGTGAATTCACACATTCACAAAGTTGTGTAACCATCTCTACTATTTAATTCCAGAACATGTTTTATCACCCCACGTGCAACTGCATGCCAGTTTGCAGTCCCTCCCCATTTCTTCCCCCACCAGCACCTGCAACTGCTAATCTATTCTCTGGTTCTGAAGACTTGACTATTCTGGACATTTTATATAAATGAAATTATGTATAAATGGAATGGAAATAAGTACAATATGTGACCTTTTGTGGGTAAGCCTGAGTCATTTTATAGAAGAAAAAAAAATTGCAGGTAACTTCCTAAATGCCTAAGAAATGACATTTCAACTTGGGGGCGGGGTCTTATCTTCTGGCTGTAACCTGATCTCCCCACTTGCTAGAGGTGCTAGCTTGGAATTCTGGAAATGGGGCTCCTGGAGTTGAAGCCCTGCTGTGCTCCCACCCACAGCCCTTCTGCAGAATCGCTGCCACATGCTCACATCCCCGCCCAGTTCCCTTCCACAGGTAGCCTTGGTACTGGTTCCTGTGCTCTGGGGGGAGAAGTCATTGGGTAAGTCATTGTCCCAGGCAAAGAAGTATTCCAAAGGGGGCACTGTCGGGAATATCTGACAACTGCTCACGTACAGAAAAACCGAGACACAGATGATTCCCGTGGCTTTACTCCAAGCGGCTGCTTTTAAGAAAGGGGCAGGTTGTTTCTGAGACATACTATGTGGTACCAATTTGTGCAGCTTGCCACTGTGAAGTTTTCAACAGACCACTGCTCAAAGGGGAGACATATTCATCACTCCAGAATTCATAACAAAAGTAAGGGATCGCATGGAGCGGCACAAACGGGCTATATTGTAATTTCTTCTCCCAGGATGTCAGAATTTTCTCCACTTCAATGAGCGTTCTCATCGGGCATTCTAATTACTGTGACAAACATCAAAACATGACCTCTGTTGTTGCTGCAATCTTACCTATGGAAATGTGTCTGGATGTAAAACATGCTGTTCTGCTGCTTTGCTGCAAGATATATTGTGTCTGTATTGAAGTTGCCCCATCTGGCATTTGGGAAATGGTTTCTGTGAACCAACGACATCCCTAGATGTGATGTTTTCTGGAGTTTCACAGTGTGTGCTAAGGGCAGTGAGGCCTTTGAGCAACAATCGAGGGAGCTGGGGTACTGCACGTACAGGAACATAGACTTCCTGCAAATGGTGGGCCCTGCATGCTTGTGATTCCCCTCCTGAAGGAAACCTGCCAGACCAGACGTTCTCAAAGTGCTTTCTGGACCAGCAGCATCTGTGTGATCAGGGATTTCTTAAAAAATGCAGATTCCCAGGTTTTGCCATAGACTTGCCAAACCAGACGCTCTGGGGTGGGACTCAGCAATCTGTGTTTCAGCCCTGGGCATATTAAGCCCTTCAGAAGATGTGGATATTTCCTCAAGTTTAAGAACCATGGTTCTAAAATTTTACAACAGAATGATTCATCAATGCAAGGAATTAGTGTAACAGGGACCCGAGATGACAATAAGGTAGTTTGTTATCAAGAGCATCAGACATTTTCAAGATAACATGGCCTGCAGTGGGTGACTGGTGATCCCCAAAAGATACGTCAATATCCTGGAAACTGTCAAGGTGACCTTCTTTGGAGAAATGATTTTTGCAGATGTAAGTTAGGCATCCTGTGATGAGATTATCACAGACTTTCTAGGTGGGTCCTTAATCCAGTAACAATTGTCCTTATTGGAGACACAAAGGAGAGGCTGGGAGCAGAAGACACGTGAAGATGAAGACAGAGGCTGGAGTGAAGATGAAAACTGAGGCTGGAGTGAAGATGAAGATGGAGGCTGGAGTGAGAATGAAAACTGAGGCTGGAGTGAAGATGAAGATGGAGGCTGGAGTGGAGTGAGGATGAAGATGGAGGCTGGAGTGAGGATAAAGACGGAGGCTGGAGTGAAGATGAAGATGGAGGCTGGAGTGGAGTGAGGATGAAGATGGAGGCTGGAGTGAGGATAAAGACGGAGGCTGGAGTGAAGATGAAGATGGAGGCTGGAGTGGAGTGAGGATGAAGATGGAGGCTGGAGTGAGGATAAAGACGGAGGCTGGAGTGAAGATGAAGATAGGGGGTGGAGTGAGGATGAAGACAGAGGCTTGAATGAGGATGAAGACAGAGGCTGGAGTGAAATGAAGATGGAGGCTGGAGTGAGGATGAAGATGGAGGCTGGCATGAAGATGAAGATAGGGGCTGGAGTAAGAATGAAGATGGAAGCTGGAGTAAGGATGAAGATGGAGGCTAGAGTAAGGATGAAGAGAGAGGCTGGAGTGAAGATGAAGACAGAGGCTGGACTGAAGATGAAGATAGAGACTGGAGTGAAGATGAAGATGGAGGCTGGAGAGAAGATGAAGATAGGGGCTGGAGTGAGGATGAAGACAGAGGCTGGAGTAAGGATGAAGATGGAGGCTGGAGTGAAGATGAAGACAGAGGCTGGAGTGAAGATGAAGATGGAGGCTGGAGTGAAGATGAAGATGGAGGCTGGAGTGAAGATGAAGACAGAGGCTGGAGTGAAGATGAAGATGGAGGCTGGAGAGAAGATGAAGACAGAGGCTGGAGTGAAGATGAAGATGGAGGCTGGAGTGAAGATGAAGACGGAGGCTGGAGTGAAGATGAAGATGGAGGCTGGAGTGAAGATGAAGATGGAGGCTGGAGAGAAGATGAAGACAGAGGCTGGAGTGAAGATGAAGATGGAGGCTGGAGTGAAGATGAAGACAGAGGCTGGAGTGAAGATGAAGATGGAGGCTGGAGTGAAGATGAAGATGGAGGCTGGAGAGAAGATGAAGATGGAGGCTGGAGTGAAGATGAAGATGGAGGCTGGAGTGAGAATGAAGATGGAGGCTGGAGTGAAGATGAAGATGGAGGCTGGAGTGAAGATGAAGACAGAGGCTGGAGTGAAGATGAAGATAGAGGCTGGAGTGAAGATGAAGACAGAGACTGGACTAAGGATGAAGATAGAGGCTGGTGTGAAGATGAAGATGGAGGCTGGAGTGACAATGAAGACAGAATCTGGAGTGATGCTGCCATAAGCTAAGGGACACCTAAAGCCAGAAAGTGCCAGAAAAGGCAGCAGATCCTTCACTAGATCCTCCAGAAGGAACCAACCCTGTAGTGTCTCACAGTCCTGGAGTCCAGATGCCCCAAATCAACATTTCCATTGTTTTAAGCCACCACATTTTGGATAATTTGTTACAGTAGTTCCAGGAAATTAATGCACTGCCAGACTTTGTATATATGTGGGCTCCTGGTCATGTAAACCTCAAGAATGGCTACACCATCAGGTACCATTTTATAACTAACAGCGAAGGGGATGAAAAACACTGTTTCCAGGGTCACTGTATGCAAAAGAGCCTGCACAACTACTCTCAAATAAATCCAGGCCAAAGCTGACCCCCAGATGTTTGAGGTCCTTTGCCACAGAGTACCTGACCCAGGTGTCAGCCCATAGAGCTTCCTGATTCCAACAGGGATATCATCTCCCCTTGGAATTCTTAGCAATCATTAGCACAGCAAACATGATATGGAAAGGTCTGCCTTCATATCATCCAAGCTTCTGTCGCCATGGCAGCGTTTCCCAACCACTCCATGCACACCTGTTCCCTGGAAGGTAGGGAACAGATTGGACCTGGAGCCCCCTCAGGCTCCCAGTGCATAATGGCCTACTAAGGCCCCCTGGATTTCTGCCATAAAGAATTCCATTTCCCTTTGACTAACTTAATATTTCCCAATCTTGCACGGGATAGGGTCTCTGACCCAGAACTGCTAGCATCTCACAAGACAGGAAGGTTCCCTGGAACACAGAGAAGTGGGGAGATTATACTGCTTGTTTATAATTGGCCAAACAGGTGAAAAGATGCATGGGGCTGCGGAGAGTGTCTTTAATGTTGTATCATTTCATGGTGTCAAACATTAATACAGAAACCCAAGTTACTATGTAGCCCAGAAGTTTGTGGGAGCACAGAGCCCCACCCCACTCCTGAACCATCTATGTCAAGAGGCACTGGGTATGTGCAGGTTCCATCTGCAGGACTTACCTGCAGGTCTCTTGGGGAAGCACCATGGGTGTGAGGCGTGGTTATTTCATCCGCATAACCCTAAACTACCCCCAGACTACAGCCAGCGAGAGCGGTCCGATTTTCAGGGAACCGAGAAGACTGCTCTTCACACCCAACCAAATATTTCCAAATTTCCTACTTGAACATTCCTGCAAATTTGACTTCAGAATATCCTTTTATTGGTTAGCTTTTATTTTATTTATATTGTTCAACAAGCACTTATAGAGTGCTGACTTCAGGCCAGCCACCATCTACATAGCTTGGGATATGTATTCATTCAATCTTCCACATCGCCCTAGCAGGTAGGAATTAACATTATTCACGTTTTCCAGATGAGGAGACTGAAGCACAGATAAGTCAAGTGACTGGCCCAAGGTCACACAGCCAGGAAGTATTACAGTCTGTATTACACCCAAGCAGTCTCACCCCAGGATCTGTGCACCCAAGCATGATGCTATGTAATGCTGCTTCTCGCGTAGAAGCTGCCTCCCACTTTAATTCCCTCTAGCAAAGATAACTTCTTAAACTCTATCTTATACATTCTCGTCTGCTTTCATAGCTATGCCTAGGGCCAGGGGCAGAGCTTGACAACCCCCTTCTATTTTGTTCAGGAGAAGGAGGATCAAGATTCAGGTCATGGGCCATAACTGATTCTCTGAGCAGCAACCAGGGGCCATCTGTGCTTCCACCTCCCTAAATGAACGCCTTAAGATCTCCGCCAAAGAGACCAAACACACAAATACACCAGGAAGGAAAACAATGGCAAGAATTTAAAATGTGAGTTATCCACTGAGGGCGAGTTTCCCCCAGCCCCACGTGGAGGGGAATTTGGCACTGCCTGGAGACATTTTTGGTTGTCACAGATCGAAGCGGGGATACTTCTGGCATTTAGTGGATAGAGACCAGAGATGCTGGTAAACATCCTACAATACACAGGAGAGCACCCCACCACAAAGAGTCATTTGATTCAAAATACCAATAGTGCCAAGGTTGAGAAACCCTGGTTCAAAGATTTCTTGCAACATGATCTATGACAGAAGAGTGAAAGTACAGAAAACACCCATGGTTCAGGGCAGGAGCAGACACATTATAATTCATGGGCCAAAAGCAGCCTGCTGATTATGTGTGTAAATAAAGTTTTATTGGCACACAGCACACTCACTTTGAATGTACTGTCTAAGGCAGAGTTGAGTAGCTGCAAGACAGGCCACCTGGCCTGCAGAGATGGAAACATTTACTATTTTGCTCTTTGTACTAAGAAAAAGTGTGCAGATGTCTGACATAAGAGCCCACCAAAACTTGAACGCATTCCTTGGGCATAGTAAATCTGACTGGATGGAATCCAGTTATTCCCCGTATGTGCAGCTGAGTGTAGTTCATGTATCAATGGGATCTGATTGGCTCTTTAGTATGTATGCAATTGATCCATGCTGGTTTTATGAACTGGATTATTTCCTTACATCCTCTCCTCCACTGGCCTGTCCTGCATATTTTCCTCCCAAATTAGCAATGGTTGGAAAATTGGCTCCTGCCAAGACTGAGAGGTAGCAGAGGAGACCACAGAGAAGCAGGTGATTAGCAAGGATGAGAAGATCCTTCTGCCGCCACCTGAGCTACAGAACCAAAGGGAAGGCAACTCAGCCATGCTGAAAACTGGTCTAGGAATGACAAGAAATTCAGAGGGCACACGACAAATGCCTCTTTGCTGTCGAGTTCACCAGCTGGAAATCGTCCATCATAAGCAAGACAGGATGGTGAGTCAACCAGCTACTTTTTCTGCCTCAGCAGCTGACCCTTCCAGTTCTTATCACCCTGCAAAAATGAAATGAGGGCCACCAGGTCCTGCCATCCACGCTCCACTCCGGCTTTTCAGAAGCTGGTCCACTTGGAACAGGAAACTTCAAATCAGTGGTGTTCAAATAGAGGTTGTAAGCTATCTGGAATCAGACTAGTGGGTGTCATGCAATCTTTTGTAAGTCATGAAGGAGAACAGAGAAGCATCAGTTTGTCACATAAAGCAAAAGCAAATATTGTTTTCTGAAACTGCATTTCAGATATAAATGTACACACATATGTATATATATATGTGTGTGCATTTATGTGTGTGTATATATGTGCATTTATGTATGTATGTGTGTGTATATATGCATTTATGTGTGTGTGTGTATATATATATATATATACATTTATGTGTATATATACACACACATACACACACAAACACACACACATAAAGCACACAAGCATACAAAAATACATGTTGTGGCCAGGTGTGGTGGCTCATGGCTGTAATCCCAGGACTTTGAGAGGCCAAGCTGGGTGCATCTCTCGAGTTCAGGAGTTTGAGATCAGCCTGGGCAAAATAGCAAAACCCTGTCTCTATCCAAAATACAAAAAATTAGCTGGGTGTGGTGGTGCACGCCTGTAGTCCCAGCTACTCAGGAGGCTGAGGTGAGAGGATCACCTGAACCCAGGAGGTCGAGGCTGCAGTGAGCCGTGATCGCACCACTGCACTCCAGCCTGGGCAACAGAGTGAGATCTTGTGGAAAAAAAAAAAAAAAAGCATGTTTTATGATATTACTTGTTGTGTGCACTCACGCTTATATATGTGATCTGAGTCATAAAGTAAAATGTGTCTCTGTGTGTGATCAAAAATGAGAAACACCGAGCTCTTCTGTAAATGGCTTAGGCTGCCGGGACAGAATTAGGAAATCAGAGAGAAACGTTTCCATTTCCTTGTGTCATGAAAACACTATAAATGATTCCTTTTGCTTCCCCTACGAGTTTTATGTAACTTCAACCAGGGGGTATGGTCCCTACAAGGGATGCATTGAATTCTTTGTGTTTCTAAGACCTAAGAAACAAGAGAGTTAGAGAGATAGAAGGAAACGGAGAAAAAAGTAAGTACGACGTTTCCCACATTGAGCCTCGTTCATGATTTTTGTTAGAACCATGACCCATATACTATTATTGAATATTTTAAACTAATTTGTTTAAAGTTGTCTTAAGTCGTAATATCCGCACCATGGCCCATGTGATGTGACAGTGTTTTCTTTTTTTCTAATACATATTCAACTAAGTACATTATTATAGAAATAAAAAAGTTAATGTACCTCCTAACATTAGTGGTACACAGGGGACATTTTGGGAAATTCTGACTTTGCCAAAACCTCTCATGTTATTCTCCGCCTTGGCAGTCAGAGAGATTTTTTTGTTTTTTTTTTTTTTTTAAGAGTAAATTTGGCCGGGCGCGGTGGCTCACGCCTGTAATCCCAACACTTTGGGAGGCCGAGGTGGGCAGATCACGAGGTCAGGAGTTTCAGACCAGCTTGACCAACATGGAGAAATCCCATCTCTACTAAAAAAATACAAAATTAGCCGGGTGTGGTGGTGCATGCCTATAATCCCAGCTACTCGGGAGGCTGAGGCAGGAGAATCGCTTGAACCCGGGAGGCAGAAGTTGTGGTGAGCCAAGATCATGCCATTGCACTCCAGCCTGGGCGACAAGAGCAAAACTCCGTCTCAAAAAAAAAAAAAAAAAAAAAGTAAACGTGGTCCCTTCCCCATAGCTTCCTTGTGCTTTTAGGGAAAGTCTAAGCCCCCCGCCCTCCCTACATCCACCTCACTGGGACTTCAGGCTGTGCTTCTAACTCCCATCATCCTTGTCACCCCAGGGTTGGAGTTCCCTCTGGACCACTAGCCCTGCACAATTAACGCCTTCCCTCTGCTCAACATGCATTCACTGAGGCCAGCACCTGCTGAGCTTCAGCGTCAGACATCGCATCATCACCAGATACGTCTCTGCCCTCTACTCCCTGCGGTGCCGGATTCCCCATCACCTCTGAGTGATTTCCTTGCACACTGCATCACAGACCCCATGTTTATCATAGATTCACATGCTTGTATGACCGTCTGATTGATGTCCCTCTCCTCCACTGGACTGTAAACCTCATGAGGGCAAGGAGCATCCTGGTCTAACACACGATGGGCACACATCAAATGTTTGTTGAATGAATGAATGCATAGACGGATGGACAGATGCTTGTGCCTGTTTTGCAGATGGGGAGCTAGAATGCTGAGAAGAACAGAGGGAGGCTTGCTCCAGATACAGCTGATTGGAAGCTGAGTGTTAGAGCTCAAGTCTGGGCTCTTCATCCTGCTCCCTCCCCCATGCTCCATTCTTGCAGAAACCTACAGCGCATTTAGCCATGTAATCCCGGAAGACAGTCCAAATGAGCCCATGCCAGTGCTGGGGTCCCTGCTTCCTTTATCACTGCTGTGTTAGGATCCACAATCTGGACCTGACCCCTGCTACGGAGAGATCGAGAGGCCAGCGTAGAGCAGATTTGTTCCAATTCACGGAATCACAACAACAAATGGAATGAAAAGAAAACACAACGAAACTTAGCTCAGTTGGCTCACAATCATCCGTAACAATCAGCTTATGATTAGCCACCTCATTAAAACATAAACTAATTTAATTCAATCATTTAAGCAACAGCCCAAGCCAGCACAGCCATTATCATCAAAAACTCCGTAACGCTCACCCTCTACAAGACATGACAATTTGGCATTTGTATTAAGAATATGAATTTCATGCTGGGATGGAGAAGAAGATCTCTGGCAGCTGCCGTTCTCCCATTGTGCCTGTGTGCCAATCGCCATCTCTGTTAATTTCCCAAACAAAGCAGGGAAGAAACCACCCCAACATAGCCAGAGTCTGAGATGAGTGTACATAAATAGTTCAGAAGGAGGATTTTCTATGAAATTAGCAACGTGTCTGATGCCTTCACTGTGAATGCCACGAATTCCCAATTCCATGGGAGGTTTGGACAATTCCACTGTCCCTGCCTGACCTTCCAGTTGCCTCACATCTTCTGACCTTCACCTGAAAGCCTCTCTTCCTTATCATGTTGAAATCCTACTCCTTCCGCAACTGCTAGCTCAAAAGCTCGGCAACAATCTTTGTCAGGTACCAGGATGAAGAAATACCTCCCCTCAGCACATTTGCAGCTTTACCTCTTCCCCTATGAAGCCAAGCGTCAGGGCTCCAAACCTGAATGTCCAAGGGGACTAGGACAGGTCATGTAAAGAAGTGTAGCTGGCCAGGTGTGGTGGCTCACGCCTGTAATCCCAGCACTTTGGGAGGCCGAGGCGGGTGGATCACTTGACCCTGAGAGTTCAAGACCAGCCTGGACAACATGGTGAAACCCTATCTCTACAAACAAAAACAAAAATTAGCCAGGGGTTGTGGCACATACTCAGGAGGCAGAGGTTGGAGGATGGCTTAAGCCCTGAAGGTTGAGGCTGCAGTGAGCTGGGATTGCATCACTACACTCCAGCCTGAGCTGCAGAAGACACAGTGAGACCTGGTCTCAAAAGAAGAAAAAAGTGTAGCCCTCCAGGTGCAAGAAAGTCATGACCAACATATACACCATGGAATACTATGCAACCATAAAAAAGGATGAGTTCATGTCCTTTGTAGGGACATGGATGCAGCTAGAAACCATCATTCTCAGCAAACTATCACAAGAACAGAAAACCAAACACCGCATGTTCTCACTCATAGGTGGGAATTGAACAATAAGAACACTTGGACACAGGAAGGGGAACATCACACGCTGGGGCCTATTGTGGGGAGGGGGAAGGGGGAAGGGATAGCATTAGGAGATATACCTAATGTAAAGGACGAGTTAATGGGTGCAGCACACCAACATGGCACATGTATACACATGTAACAAACCTGCACGTTGTGCACATGTACCCTAGAACTTAAAGTATAATAAAAAAACAGAAAGTCATGACCTGGCGGAACGATTGGGCTCCATTTGGCTCTAAGCAAGCCATTATTCTAAATTGCCATATGTAGTCAGAAAGTTGAATTTTCGAATGAAAAGTTTAAATGTTGGCCACTAAATTGGTAAAATGTAAACTTTATTTAAGTCAAACAAAGCATGCTTGCAGGTCAAACTGAGCCAATGGCTACCGTTTTTCTTCCCTCTGTTCTAGGATTTTGCTGACTCTCCAGCGCTTCTAAGGACAACTTGGGTCCTTGGGTTTGTAGCTCCCAGAGGGAGGTTGCACTGGCCCCTTCATTCCTGTGTTCTCCTCTTCACACATGCTGACTAGTTCTCCATTGCAGCCATGGCATCATTGTCTCAACTCTAGGCCCTTCTCTCACTTTGAATTCCACCTCCCCGCCCTGTTCTGTCTTTATTTAAAATTTAGATATATGGTTCTGTATGGTTTTTTGGCATTAATTTTGATTTTTCAAAAATATTTTATTTTCATGCAATATTATCTTTACTCTGGAGTCTTTTGGAGGCCCCTTCAACCTCATGCCCAGTGCTTCACCTCACCTGCCCCTATCCCCGGGCCTCCCCTCACCTGTGCACATCCTCCTTTCCAGACACACCCTCATCACAGCCCTGCTGCAAGGCAATCAGCAGCCGGCTAACTGAGCACCCCATGCCGCAGTCCCACAGCTGAGAGTCTCACATGCATGTAGTTGGGCTCTGCACCTTAAAGCATGGCATACTTACTGCCACACTTGAGGGTGTTATTTTGGCCTTTGGGACCGTCACACCACACCTAAGCAGAGTCTCACTCCAGTGCTTGTGAGGGCAGGCCTGGGTTCAGGGTAGGATGAGACAGGAAACCCCAGGCAGGCCCTCACTGCGTGCCTAGTAGAACGGATTGTGCTGGTGTCACCTGGCGGACGCCTGGCTGTGGACAGTGCTGGGCATGTCAAGTGTGCTCAAGAGTATCTCTCATGTGAATAAAGAAATGAAGAGGCCGTGGCGGTGGCTCACGCCTGTAATCCCAGCACTTTGGGAGGTCGAGGCGGGTGGATCACATGAGGTCAGGAGTTCGAAACCAGCCCGGCCAACATGGTGAAACCCCATCTCTACTAAAAATACAAAAAATTAGCTGGGCGTGGTGGTGGGCGTCTTTAATCTCAGCTACTCGCGAGGCTGAGTCAGGAGAATGGCTTGAACCTGGGAGGCGGAGCTTGCAGTGAGCCAAGATCGCGCCATTGCACTCCAGCCTGGGTGGGTGACAGAGTGAGGCATTGTCTCAAAAAAAAAAAAAAAAAAAAAAAAGAGAAATGAAGAGTGATCAGGATGATGAACAGCTTATCTGTGTGGGTGTCTCCTTACCAGGGATTTAAAGAAGGAGACATTTAGACAGAAGACACAGAAATCTGACCCTGCTTACGGACTGACAAGCATGGGAGGATGTCTCAAGGGACACTTTGGGCAGAAAGCACGCCCAAGCCTCGGGAAAACGGGAAATTCCTCCTGAATCTACTCTCCTCCTTCTCTCCCCTCTCTGTGTCTGCTTCTGTCCTTCTCTCTCTCATCTCCATTCACTCACTGGCAAGTGCACCCCTCACTGTTGTCCCTAAGTGGTGCCTGAGGTCCTTATGCTCACACAGCTTTGCAGGTCTGCTCTTCCTATCCGTGTTATGTTTTGTGTTCTATTTATTTTCTTCCTTTCTTCATTCCTCCTTCTCTTCTCCTTCCTTCCTTCCTTCCCTCCCTCCCTGCCTCCCTCCCTCCCTCCCTCCCTCCCTCCCTCCTTCCTTCCTTCCTTCCTTCCTCTCTTTCTCTCTTTCCAGACAGGGTCTTGCTCTGCTGCCCAGGCTACAGTGCAGTAGCACAATCATAACCCACTGAAGTCCCAAACTCCTGGATTTGAGAGATCCTCCCATCTCAGCCTCCTGAGTAGCTGAGACCACAGACATGTGCCACCATGTCTGGCTAATTATTTACTTATTTATTCATTTTTTTATAGAGATGGGGGTCTCGCTATTTTTCCCAGGCTGGTCTCAAACCATCCTCCTGGCCTCAAGTGATCCTCCTGCCTCAGCCTCCCAAAGCCCTGGGATTACGGGTGTGAGCCACATGCTACATTCTATTTTCAAATGCCCTAAGAGGAGACAGGGTCAGCCCAGTCTGGGTGAGATCACCTGCTCCTGGTCCATCAGCTAAGGTCCGGGGATCTGGCTCATGCTGAATATCATGCACCCCCCACCAGGATGTGGGCAGGGCCAACTGTAGTGCATTCAGGAGAAAAGGGGATGTCCAAGGCAGTCCTTGCCTCGCTGGTGTATCAGTCCTGAAGAGTGTTACCCTTGGAAGCACCATTGAATGCATGGGCTCCCTTTGCTCGTGAACGGTGTTCTCCAAGGCTGACGGTGGAGGAAAGATCAAAGAAACGAATGACTCACAACGGAAGTGGGGAAGTGTTGCCTGAAGTGACATCAGGAGATTAGGTGTCTAGACAGAACTTAGCGTGGGGGACACTGTTGGCCAATCACTAAACACGGTTTCTGGTCTCCTCCCTTGTCTGTTGAAATACCTGTGTTATTTAGGGGAGGGTCAGCTGCTGGGAAAAGCAAATGCCAGAGTGTCAGTGGTTTAACATGATACAGGTTTATTTATGACTCACACACGAATCCAAGGTGGGCCCATGGCTGGAGGGTTGGTTTCCTGCATGTGGCCGTTCAACCTGCATCTTGGAGTTTGCCCACTCCCTAGGGCCTCAGTGTCCTCTGTATCCAGCCACAGATAAGGAGGGAGGGAGTAGGGAAGGCACACAAATGGGGCACAGAAGCAATACAGGCCAGCTCTGCTCACCTTAGATGGACAAGAGCCTGTGTGTATCTCATGGCACAATGAGATGGGAGAGGAACGGGGAAAATAAGCTCTGGCCAGACAGGCCCTTCCAGGGACATGCTTCAATAAGAACAGGGAAGCATGGGCCGGGTGCGGTGGGTCACACCTGTAATCTCAGCACTTTGGGAGACTGAGGCAGGTGGATCACCTGAGGTCAGGAGTTCGAGACCAGCCTGGTCAACATGGGGAAACCCCATCTCTACCAAAAATACAAAAACTAGCCAGGTGTGGTGGCGCATGCCTGTCATCCCAGCTACTTGGGAGGCTGAGGCAGGAGAATCGTTTGAACCCAGGAGGTGGAGGTTGCAGTGAGCTGAGATCATGCTGTTGCATTCCAGCCTGGGCAACAAGAGAGAAACTCCATCTCAAAAAAAAAAAGAAAGAAAGAAAAAAAAAGAGAAGCGTGAGTTTTTGGTAAACCACCATCATAGATGCTGAAAGAAGAAAGTAGCAACTTCCCCAGAGTCCACAGCAAGCAGATGAGGCTGTCTGATATAATTGTGGTAGGTTATATATAAAGACGAGGCCGTGTGATATAATTGCAGTTGGTTATGTATAATTGGAAGTGGCCGGAAGACCTCCAGGCTAACTTTTGCTTTTCTGACAAGAAGGAAAGTCATAGCTTCGGCCAGGATGTCTCCTTTCCTCCTGCTCATCTGGAGCAGCCATCTGCAGCCACGAGGCAGAGACCAAGTGCATGGCAGATTCAAGAATCAAAGCCTGGAGCAGCCATCTGCAGCCACGAGGCAGAGACCAAGTGCACGGCAGATTCAAGAATCAAAGCCTGGAGCAGCCATCTGCAGCCACGAGGCAGAGACCAAGTGCATGGCAGATTCAAGAATCAAAGCCTGGAGCAGCCATCTGCAGCCACGAGGCAGAGACCAAGTGCATGGCAGATTCAAGAATCAAAGCCTGGAGCAGCCATCTGCAGCCACGAGACAGAGACCAAGTGCATGGCAGATTCAAGAATCAAAGCGTGGACGAGGCTGGGCTGCTTAGCTGGGGCTACCTACTTCCAGGTGTATTGATCCATGAGAAAAACAACCCACTATTTGTTTAAGCTGCCATTATTGGGGAGTTCTGGTACTTGCAGCCCAAAGCATTCCTAACTGTTGCACCCACACTGGGGCTCTCATCTTCTTTCTCTTCCTCCAAAATAAGTATTACAGACCTTCATCAAGGTTACAAGCATTCCTCTTTGTGGCTTATGCATATATGGGCCTGTGGACAGTTTTGCTCCCTGCTACTGATTTAGGGACTTTTACAAGTTTCTAAATGAAATAAAAGAAAGAAAATGAAATAAGAAGAGATCAAAGAGTTAGAGTGTGGCTTTCCTTCAGGAGGAAGAGCTCTGCAGAATGCCAGATCCTTTCACGTCTTCACCGTGGTGAAGTTTCGTTTCTATAAAAATATTTAGCTTTTCTATTTTACATTACAAACAATTTTGGGAAAACCAGCAATAAATACACAAGAACTGCAAAGGAAAACCATGAATGTTCAAATAGGGAAATAAAAAGTCTGACAGCAGTGTTTTTTCTCTGGGGATCGTTTCAACAGCCTGCTGCACATTGTTTTTTCTTTCTCAGGTCTGCTGATACCTCCACTGTCTCCCCGGTGGAATACCACCTTTACTTTGGGAGGCCAAGGCTGGCGGATTACCTGAGGTCGGGAGTTCGAGACCAGCCTGACCAACAAGGAGAAACCCCATCTATACTAAAAAATACAAAAATTAGCAGGGTGTGGTGGCTGGTGCTTGTAATCCCAGCTATTCGGGAGGCTTAGGCAGGGAGAATTGCTTGAACCCAGGAGGTGGAGGTTGCAGTGAGCCAATATTGCACCAGTGCACTCCAGCCTGCGTGACAGAGCAAGACTCTGTCTCAAACAAACAAACAATCAAACAAACAAAACAGATGCAAAATAGAAGCTGTATATATTCCCAGAGCTCCAAGGAGGCTGGATTGCAGAGTGAAGAAGGCACCCACCTTCTGCTGAACACACACAAAATGCGGCAGCTGCTCCAATCTGTGTTTGCAACAGAAGTCTTTGCGGTTAGAATGAGGTGCCATCCAAACAGCACTGAACTCTGCCTGAGAAGCCTTTTTATGAGCAGGTCCTAGGTCAGGAACTCCACCACCCCTGGAGAACGGAGTTCCAGAAGGTGGGGCTTGGGAATTAAAGTGAAATAAAGGTAGAGGCCTTTGCGGGGGCTTTGACAGAGAACGACACACCACTATCACCACTATCACATACATTGGCTTTGAATGAATTACTCAAAAAATTTCCCTGGGGGCACAAGGCCTATGAGATTCTGAACTGGTAAACAACCGGGTGGGCTGGACATCGGTACCCATCATTCCCTCAATGGAGGCTGCTGGAGCAGTGAACAACCTGTACAACTGTGCACAGTAGTCTTGGGCCATGAGGAAGGAGCTCCCGGAAATGAGGAATAATTAAAACTTCGCTTCATTTTTAAGGGTCTACCACTGACGGTCTTCAGGCCAAGTCCCTTTCTCAGACTGTTTTCTTTTTGTTTGTTTTTGTGGGTGGGATGGGGTGGGGGGTGATATACACAGTTTCAAAATAACTCAGAGTATTTGAAAATGTCTTCAGAGGGGCCTGTGTGCACTTATCAATTGTCCATAGGCCTCCCCCACCGACTGCTCCTTGTTCCTGATGCTCCCCGCAGTGCACAGTTCTATGTCCCTTGTCTGGGCTCGAGCGGCACCTGATTCAAGAGAATCAGAACATGTAGATTTTCAAATGCCAACTGCCTCTTCTTCCCCTCTTTGAATTAATAGCTGCCAGGAGCAAACTTTGAGGTGCAAGTTACACACAGAGAAGACAAATGGCTTTTTAATTTGGGTCGCTGACAAGGTCAGTAATAGAACTCTGATATTGTTACTTTTTTTCTTTTTTCACAAGCATGCCTTCATTAACTTTCTTTTAAAAAACAACACAAAGAAGTCCCATGCTTTTGATGAACATACATCCTCTCCCTAGCTACTCATTTTCAAATTAAGTCACCGTGGCAGGCCCGAGCCCTGGGAAGCCTGGGGCTGTCTGGTTTGCTGCCCTTGTTTCTTGGTAAGGTCTCCATCAAGCATGCCCCCCACCCAGCCACTGAGCTAGGAAAAACTCCAATGGCAAAAACCCAAACCTACTGACGGTTGAGTACTCCAAGAGCGCAGTCCAGTGGGTTAGGACAAGAGCGTGCATGAATCTGCCTGGTCAAATACGGCCAAATGGAAAGCAGCTACCCCTCCCTGCAAACTTGCACTCATTGACCAATATCTGTAGCTTTGGTTTGTCCAACACCCATTCTCCCTTTTTCTGGTGACAACTTTTATTTTCTTTTGGGTAGCCATGCTTACTCAGTGGGGTGGCAATGAGTGGCACTGCCTGGGGCACTGGGACTGACCCATGCTCTAGCTCTCGGGGTGAGTACAATAGTCAAGCCAGGCCAAGTGATTCACAGGAATGGGTTCAGGAACAGCCGGATGGACTAATAGGACCCACTAAGAAGCAGCTCCAAGACTTTGGCTGGAACAAATGAACTTACTAAGTTGAAAATACATAGGTCTGGATTCGCTGGTGGCCACATGGCTACCCTGTGAGGAGAGGCTGCCTGAGAATGAAGCCATCACAGAAGAAAGCAGGGGTGAGAGATGGGTCTAAAGGCAGTCCCAATGACACTGTCACTGGCCTTGATCCAGCCATGCCTGAAGTTTGTTCTACCAGAGTTTTTATTTAGATGGCCCACTATTTCCCCCTTCTTCTCCCCTGAGACAGCTTCATTTGGGCTTCTGTCACTTATAAGTGAAATTGTTCTAGCTAGTTATTCTATCTCCCAAGCAGTTCTCTTCTGCAGAATTTACTGGGAAATCCTGACTAGTAATTTCCAAATTTGTTAACTTCTAATATGAACCTTTGTTACTTTTCAATCTGAGACTCCAGACTCTGCCCTCCCTGAATTTTCAGGCCTTATTTTTAACACTTGCTGGATAGCACTCGGAGGTGCCAAGAGAATCTCAAATTCAAATAAATTTAAGAGAGCATTCTTTTTTCCCTCCCCCCCTTTTTTTTTTTTTTTTTTGAGACAGAGTAAGACTCTGTTGCCAGGCTACAAGCTCCGCCTCCCAGGTTCAAGTGATTCCCCTGCCTCAGCCTCCCGAGTAGCTGGGATTACAGGCACTCACCACCACACCCAGCTAATTTTTGTATTTTTAGTAGAGACAGTTTCACCATCTTGGCCAGGCTGGTCTTGAACTCCTGACCTTGTGATCCAACCACCTTGCCCTCCCAAAGTGCTGGGATTACAGGCATGAGCCACCGTGCCTGGCCCAAGAAGGCATTCATTACCTTCCCCTCAACACTTGGTCTTTTGTCTGTTTTTCTTATTTTCACCAATGACACCACTATCATCCAGGACAGAGACTTCAGAGTCATGCTCTATCTTCTAACTCCTTTTAGCCCTGACATCCTATCACCGACTTCTAGCAACCAACAACCAAATCCTAGAGTCTCTCAAACCCAGGTCCTCTACTCTACCCCAGCCACAGTGACCTCATCCAGGCCCTCCTGATCTCTCAGCATGGGTACCAGGCTCCTGAGGGAGGCTTTCATATGGCCAGCAGTGCAGAACAAAGACTTTGGTTCACATTCATGGAACTTAGATGCTTACTAACGGTGTGATTCAGGGCTCTCAATGGCTGGATTCTCTCATCAGTCAAACATGGAAATTAGAGGTAGGCAGAGAATGCTCACCTCCGCCTCCATATTCCCCATTCTCTCCGAAGGGGCTGTTGGTCCAGTCTTCCCCTTCCATACCTCCTCCAAGGCTGCAGTGGGACCTTCTAAATTCAGTTGTAATAACCTGATACTCCCCTGTCTAAAACCTCCGGTACTGCAGACTTCCAGTGGTCTCAATGATTTACTCTCCATTTCTTCTATAAGAAAAGAACCTTCAGTTTGTAGCTGGGCCACCTGGTCACTGGACTTAATGTCAATGAAAAACTACATTCCCCAGCCTCCCTTGCAGACAGGTGTCTAATTAATTCCGGAGACGTCAGTGGAAGTGAAAGAGGCAATGCGTAGATGGAGCTCTTAAAACAGGGACTTGCCAGAGCAGAGAAGCCCAGCCTGCACTGTGAGTGTCTCTTCCGGACTCCACATTCAGTGTACTTGGTGTTGGTAGCTTGAAATTGGCGATGGTGGGAATATTTACACCATGGAAACTGGCAAAAGCAACCAATCAACCTCCTCTGTCCCCCAGCAGAGATCTGGTTGTTAAACACTTACTGGCACACCACGACTTTTACATGAAGGGGTGAGCCCTTCCTGTCCCATTTCTCCTCCTTCCCCATGATGGGAAAAGGTGCCTGGTGGTAGCCAATGGGCAAAGGGGACCATGTTACAGGGACAATGGAGCAAGAATGAGAGGAATCCTGGGTCCCCAACACCACAAAGTGACTACACAACCCAAAACAGCTCACAGCTGGATGGTATGTGAGCAAGAAAGAAGGAAATAAAATAAAGAAAATAAATTGTATTTTGTCCAACTCATTAATATTTTGGGTTTCTATTATAGCAGTGTTTATAATATATACTATAATAAATATATAATATATATAAATTTAGTATTATAATTATATAATTATATTATATAATTATATATATTATATAATAAAATAATAAATATTTTATTACAATTATATAATTATAATACTAAATATTCTTATATTATAATACTATCACTACATGATATATTATAATTATATAATAACACTAAGATATAAATGTGAGATATTCTAATTATATATAAGATACAGAAAATGAATTACAATATATAATCAATCTATTAACTGTAGTATCTCCCTATTGTGTACAACAGATATTTTTCAAAATGGGGTTCACTGCCAGGTTTTGTCTGGCTTATTGAGCACATAAAAACAAACTGTTGAACTAAAATTTACATACTGCATTTTAAACAGATGGATTTCTGGCTTTATAGGAGAAACTGGAAGATTTGACAACTCCCATGGTCATGTGGCCGGCAGTGCAGAACAGGGACACTGGTCCACATTCGTTGAACTTAGATCCTTACTAACTGCGTGATCCAGGGCTCTCAATGACTGGATTCTCTCATCAGTTGAATATGAAAATTAGAGGGATGCAGAAAATGCTTATCTCCGTCCCACTATTCCCCATTTTCTTAAACGTGGCCCATTTCTCACGGACCTTTGAAGTGTGAATCCCAGTTCATGGGACAATGGCCTTGAATGAGTAACTTAACCTCTCCGTGCCCAGCATTAACCTCAGTAAACTCTGCATAGCACTAGTGCCCACTTCATAGGTTGGCTTTGAGAGCGAAATAAAATAGATACCATTAGGCATCACTAGAGTGCCTAATTTTTTTTTTTTTTTTTTAACAGACTGAGAATCTCAAATTTCGATGACAGAATGCTGCAATCAAAACTCTCAAACAATGTTGGTGGTACTGCCAAGTGGTATAACCACTTTGAAAAACTGGCAGTTTCTAAAAAAGTGAAAAATATGCTTGCTTACCCTATGAGCAGCAATTTCACTCCATGATATATGAAAACATATATCCACACAAAAACATGCATATAAATATTCATAGCAGCTTTATGCATCGTAGCCCAAACTGGAGGCCACCAGATGAATGATAAGCAAATTGCAGTGTATTCGTACAAGGAAGTGAGCTTTGCAATGAAGGAATGATATACTCATACATGCAACAACATGGATGAATCCCAAAGACATGCGGAGCTAAGGAAGCCAGCAAAAATAGTATGTTATATAAGAATCCATTTATATGAAGTTAAAGAAGAGGAAAAACTCATCCATGTTGATAGAAATCAGGACAGTGGGTGCTTCGGCATGGGGCACATGGGGTTATCTGTCAGGGAACATGGAGAGATTTACTGGAATAATGAAATTGTTCTATGTCTTCTTAGAGGTATGGGTTACATGGGTGTATGCTTTTATCAAAAGTAACCAGAGGCCAGGTGTGGTAGCTCACGTTTGTAATCCCTGTACTTTGAAAGGCCAATGTGGGCGAATCACTTGAGCACAAGAGTTTGCAACCAGCGTGGGTAACATGGTGAAATCCTATCTCTATCAAAAATACAAAAAATTAGCAGGGCATGGTGGCAGGCACCTGTGGTCCCAGCTACTTGGGAGGCTGAGCTGGGAGAATCACTTGAGCCTGGGACATTGAGGCTGCAGTGAGCCAATATTGAGCCACTGAACTCCAGCCTGGGTGACAGAGCAAGACCTTTGCTAAAAAAAAAAAAAAAAAAAAAAAGAGAAAAGAAGAAAAAAAAAAGCTAATCAGACCATAGAATTAAGATCTGTGCATTTTAATGCAGTCAATTATGTCAATAAAAATAAGGGAAAATATGAAACAAGAAAAGTCCATGCAAATCAAGCAAACATCTCTGAAGACAACATTGGGTCTCAGATTTAGTCTTTGTGTGTCTGCTGTCAAGATTCTGTTGCCTGAAACTAAGAGAGCTGGTTCCTGAAAGAGCCCACGTGGTGTGTAGGCTGCCATTCTCCCTCTGGGGCCGGGCAGATATCAACAACCAACGTCCTCCTCTCTCCTTCACTCAGGCATGGCCTCAGAATCCTCCGCAACACATAAGCCCAAGCCTTTCCTGCAAATGGAGCCAAGCTGACGTACTTGCCATCTGGTAGTAGAAACGTGAGCTTCCAGAGTACAAGACTGAAATCTCATTTATCTTTGTTTTATAAACACTCAGCACAAGATATGACACAGATGTTTTCTGAATCCATGCTTCAGTGAACTTCTTCTCCTTGCTGCCGGGGCCACAGTCTGAGTTCACAGGAGCCAATCTACCCCCAGGCTCCCCCATAGCCCATAAGTCAGCCTGGATTGTTGTGCCCTGGCCCACACCTGTTTTGTCTTTGTTTTCTTGACTTTTCTCTCCTAGGGCTGGGAGCGCGCAACCTGTCATCTATGAACACCAATACAATGGATGTCACGTTTACTTATCACCCACAGAATAAGATCATATGTTTCTATTATAATATGTTTCTATTCGTGACCAAAATGGCTTGTAGTGGAAAATCTGCTTTCCCCAGCAATGGGAGTAAGGCACACTGTCTCCTGAACATGTTTACCATCACATACATGTCTCAGTGGAAGAAAGGGTGTTTCTCTCACGATGAATAAGGCTGCTCAGCTCCATCCTGCTTACTGGTTCCCTTGTCATCTTTCAGGACCACAATACAGCTTCAGTAGGCCACATATTCCCCTCCTGAACCTGAGCTCAGACGGCCGGGCTGCAAAGCATACACTTGCCTCCAACCTTCCCACTTCTGTTTCAGAAATTAACCGCTTCCTCTGTGTGGGGAGAGCCTGGTCTCAAGTAAAACTGAATTCAGGTGGTAGACCCAGTCACTGCAGACCCACTTAATTGGATTTGGCAGCCACGATTTATTTACCTGGCAGCTCTTTGCTTCAAGCTGGAATCACACCTAAGACTCGTCTTCTCTTGAGCTTGCTTGGAGTACCAAAAATTCAGATTTTTCTTGACACTCTGTAGTCACAGCAGAAAAGGGAAGGGCAAGGAAGAAATCACAAAGGACTTGAAAACATTTAGTTATATGGCCTCAAGTTTCTACCTTTCACACTTAATTTGGCTGATTTGGTGGACATGAGGAGGAAGAAAATCAGTGTGCAGTATCTGAACCCCTGCCACTGCCCGCAGGCAAGTCAACCCCACCTGCTCTATGCCTCTCGGCCAATTGTAACAGGGGACAGGGTCAATTGCCTTCTTCAGGGAGACTGCAGGCCCCTGTCTCCATGACAACCCGTCCTCAGGACCAGGGCAGGTGAGACACCAGAACTCAGGCATGTGTCGGAAGCCACAGTACCTTTGAATATCTGTTTGCACACAAACCTCTTCTTGAATCTGTCTTCTATGTTTGCTTTGATTCTCCTGTTTTGGCTTGGATCACACATGGTGGACAGTCCAGCTCAGCACTGAGCCAAGAGTCAGCATCAACTCCAAGCCGCATGAGTGCTCCATCCTGAAGGTCCTGCCCAGGGGGTCTTTCAGGAAACTCAGCCCCGGCAAACACCTCTGCATCCTCCCTCATGGGAGACCCCAAGTGAGAACTGCCCAGCCACGCCTTGCCCCACAAAGTTAGAGGCAAAACCAAATGGTCATTTTAAGCTTCTATATTTCTGAGTAATTTGTACACAACAATAGGAATCTGAAAACCAATCACATCAGCTTCTGGAGCTGGGGGTGAAATTCACGTTTCCTGAAGTATAGGGATAGGTGAGAAAGAGTAAATCCGTGGACCTGAACTTCATTAGGATGCTGTTAAGATGAAGGAAGTGGATGCTGCGTAAGCCACCAGCAGTATTTTCTATAACTTTGAAAAATTCAATGCATTAACCTCCTGTGAATTAATATGTGCAAAGCATTAACACAGTGCCAAGCATATAATAAGAACTTGATGAATGATAGTTATTTATATTATTATTATTCGATGTGTGAATGTGCTTAAGAGTTTCTTATATACCTTCCCAAGGAGCTCATGAGTATAATTTGGTTATCTTGTCTATATCCTTGTGAATCTAGATGGGCAAATACATGCAGAAGGAAAGAAGTATAAATTTTCCTTTCAAATCAAAAGGGCCCCCTTTGCTAGATCTTTTTCACATTAGGTCTTTTGTCTCCTTCTGCACCTTCTGATCTGTGGTCTCCACACGTCTCCTTCACGTGTCACAGCTGTCTCTCCCCATACTGGGGTTGTTTTTTAATCAAACGTAAGTGTTGAGGTGTTGAGGCTTGTCGTACAAAACGTATCATCTTTCTTGGCTTTCTATAGATGCCCAAAGAGGCAATTCTTCTCCCCTTCCTTCTTCTTATTCTGAAACTGCCCCAGCCTCTGAGGGCTGCTGCCTCACCCCCCAACACACACACAACCAGCCAGAGTCATCCACTTTTCTCTGTATGCTTCCAATCTGTATGTGCTGGTTTGCTCCCAGCTTCGGAAGGTAGGCCATGGTAGATTTTTACCAAAGATGGCTGCAGCCCTCTTTCCCACCCTTCTTGTCTGATTGCAACATGTCTTTGTCACTGCTCCCGTCCAGAGTCAAATGTCCCTGTCCTTGATTCTGGGCTGGCTCAGTGACTTTGAACCCGGCAGAGTCTACATTTGTTCTCCTGGAACGCTGTGCTGCCATGTCAAGAAGCCTAGGTACAAAGCTGGTGAGACCCAGGAAGGGAGAAACTAGAGAGGTTGAAAGACCACAGCGGGAGAAGCCCAGCAGTCCAGTCACCCCCGTGGGAGACCAGACAGGGTGAGGCCATCTGAAATCCTTCACCTTAAATTGCAGCTGCATGAGAAAGTCCAGCCTACACCACCTGGAGCAGAGACAAGGCCGCCAGCTGAGCCCTGCCCGGCCAACCCAGAGAATCAAGAGCCGGTGAAGCAGCTGCTCGTTGAAGCCACTGTGTTCTGGAGTGGCTGCCATGCAGTGCTAGAAAACAGAGACAGGCAACCACCGTCGCAGGGACACTCCGTCACACTGCAGTCCTTAAAGAATCAACAGGGTCTTGTCTGCCATTTCCTCCTTCAGTTACTACTTTTGGAGTAGAAGGCAGGTGTTAGAAGCTCCCTGGAAGAGCCAGGTGTGTATCCCCATCTTTCTACATCCATCTACTACCATTTCTATAGTTTACATGACGTTTTTCTTTACAGTCTGCCTTTTTAACTTACGCATTTACTACAAAATAAAACTTCATAGTATCTTCATAGATGAAAAACTCATGCTACTGGATAAAAAATGAAAGGCCACCCTAATGACACGTATGTAATCATGACCATTTAATTATTAAATGGTATATTTATAATTAATATCATTTAAAGATCTGGATCGGTGGACAGCCAGAAACGCACAAATCACATTCTGGAAACATTGCCTTAAGTTTGTTTTTGTTTTTTTTTGAGATGGAGTCTCACTCTGTTGCCCAGGCTGGAGTGCAGTGGTATAATCTCAGCTCACTGAAACCTCTGCCTCCCGGGTTCAAGTGATTCTCCTACCTCAGGCCCCCCGAGAGTAGCTGCAATTACAGGCACACCACCATGCCTGGCTAATTTTTGTATTTTTAGTAGAGACAGGGTTTCACCATGTTGGCCAGGCTGGCCTTGAACTCCCGGCGTCAAGTGATCCACCCACCTCGGCCTCCCAAAGTGTTGGGATTACAGGTGTGAGCCACCATGTAACTACAGCCATGCGCCACCACACCGAGGTGGGAGGATCACTTGAGCCTGGGAAGGGAAGGATGCAGTGAGCTGTGATTGTGCCACTGCACTCCAGCCTGGGTGACAGAGTGAGAAAAACCCTGTACCAAAAATAATCATAATAATAATTGCATCTTTTATTTAAAAAAAAAAAGAAAATTGCTTGACCTTCTACATTTTGACTTCCTTCTCTTTTTCAAATTATTTCCGGATATAAGACTTGGTAAATAAGTCTTGGTAAATACTTAAAATTTAATTTTTGTTCTTTGCACTTATCACTGTAGTTTTAAGTGACTTTATTTTGTTGTCTGATGGTTGTCCACTTACCCGTAGAGTGTAAGCTCCATTGGGTCCCTTCTTTTGTCTGTTCTGCTCACTCTTGACTGCCCAAGGTGGAGAGCTAACACTTAGTAGCTGCTTAATAAATATGTATTGACTAAAGGAATGAATGAATAAATTAATGACTTGTGGCACAAAGCCTCCAACTCACCCCACCCATCAGGAGGAAACTTGTTTGATTTTTAAAGACTCTCCTGGGAATTTCTTTTTCATAAATCAATATTGTTTGTACAGACCCAAAGTGCAATGCTTACTCCCCTTCATATTTTAGTCAGTGTCGCAATACATTTTTGATGGTGTATTTATTTTCTGCCAAGTAACAATAGGTCTCATGAAAAATGAGTGGCCCTGAACATTGGAATGTGCGAGGAAGAATAATGGGTTGATTAATGAACCTCACAAAATATGCAGCCCTCTTTCCTGCTGGGGGTAGCAGGCGGAGACTTACACAAATTAAAAAGGATGAAGAGGATCAATTTTCTAGAAATTGGAAAGCAAAGGAAGCCTGGGAAAAATCAAAGGCACATTTTTAGCTGTAGATGCTTGTGTCTTTTCTTTCTCTTAAACTTAGGACAAACAGGAAAAACAATATTTCTCCCTTTTTTCATTTATTATTTTATCTTGTCTTCCCCTGATGCTCAAAGATAGAAAAGGGCAGTCTAGAAACGTAAAACTGGTTTATTTTTGTATTTTTTTTTTTCTAAAAGAGACGAACACCTTAGTAGCCAAACATCTACATTTTTTAGCAAAAGTAAACAGCAAATAACCCAAATCTCTGATACCAATCTTTCAATGGGGCTTTTACTCTCTGGCTAGAGAGCCACAAACAAAAAACTTTGAATCTATTTTTGTTTTCAATAAAAATCTTGTTTAACAGCATCATGAATATTCATGCTTTCGGCTTACTTCCAAATAAAAACAAGAGAAGCCAAATGAAACAAGAAAAAAAGAAAAAGTAGTTCACTCAGCTGCACAAAGGTTTGAAGGACAAGATTTTATATTTTGAGGCATGTGCATCAATTAATAAAAAAGAAAAACAAGGAAAAAAATAACTCGCAATAATCAGAGCACAAAGAGTGCCAGCATCCACAGCAGAATTCCTTGAATTTCAGTAATTGCCTTATTCATTTTGCAATTATTTGCTATGTTTGAGAACCAACTATCTCATTAGTTATATATTTTTCTGTAAATTGAATTCAACCAAAGTCACTTTTAGAACATGCAGCCTCAGTTCCTTCTGTGCCATCAATACATTTGATAAACGAATTATACTTTTTCTTATACATATGAATACAAATCATAATTAGTAAATAAAAGAGGTGTAACTAAAATTTGGTATCTCACCAGTGGCATGCCTACCATGTTTTTAGAATTATTTACCATAGGCTAGGGCATTTTATTGGTCTTTAATCATTCAACAGTCATACGGGTGACCCTCATCTGCTAACGGAATTGGAAATAAAACAGTGAGAAACATAAGGTCCCGGATCTCAAAGCCTCTCTCTTTGGTGCAACTCCAACTCTAAGATGAGTTGGTCTTATTCTATCATTTATTTTTGACCTTGAACACCCAGAAGTCAGGAGTTCAAGGTAAGGCTTCTTAATGTTCCCTGCTATCCAATATGATAGCCAGTAGCCACAAGTGACTCTTAAATTTAAAATTAAACTTAAATAAAATTAAAAATTTAGTTCCTCCATCAAATGAGCCATCTCAAATGCTCAATAACCACTTGCAGCAAGTGGCTGCTTATACGGGCAGCACTGATATGGACTATTACACCACCACACAAGGTTCAACCGGGTAGCTCTGCTTCAGAAAGCACAGCGTCTTCCTTTCACACCACTGAGCTACCTTTAGTAACTCACTTGTGAAACTCAGGGCCCCACATCCCTCTCTAGGTGGGCTGGGATCGTCAAATCTTCATAGGCATTGTGGACGTTTCCCTAGAAAATTCTAGCATCTACTACATACTAAATGTGATTCCACTTCCTAGTAAGTCACCTCGTTTCTGCTTCTGTGTGTCAAACGTGCTTCCTCCTCTGGCAAAGAGTTTCTACGTGGAAACGTCGAGTCACCCTCCTGGGAAGCAGCAGCTTTATTTACTTTAATCACTGCATAGCTAAGGAGACACCTGTCAAAAACCCACTGCTAGTTTTGAGACAATGGGATTATTTACAGCATGATTAGGTCGTGCTCTGATGGGTGACACTGTAACACAGTCATAGCCAAGCCCAGTAAGATTGCATCTTCGCGCCTTGCGTATTGGAAAACTGTCATGACATCCCCCATAATGGAATCGTGATAACATCAGACAAGGATGAGGTTTCATCCTGGCTTCAGTCCAAATGGAGAAGTCATCCTAATAAACTGTAAACAGACCCAAAGCATGAACTAATGAGAAGTTATCTGGTCTACTTGTTTCTAGCAGTGGAGTAGGTTAATACAATTAACTTAATGAAGACAAAGACTTAGGCACTGAAATACTATAGTAGACACTGTAAACAAAAACGCCTCCGGGGACCAGGAAAGTAATTTCAGTAAATGAGCAGGCCTGGGAGGCACTATAGGGAGTGACTGGAGCCACGATGCTGTAGAGAGCACACCCCCCCCAGAGCGGCCGCCATGCTTGTCTCCAAACGCTTGGAGCAGAAAAATGGGCTCAGTTTTCAGACCCTCTGATTTTTAAGAGAAAACAGGAAAATAGCTTCTAAATAAAATGTCTTAATTTTTAAAATATGACACAGGCCCAATAAAACACTCTTTCAAGCCACCAGACTCTAACCCATGTGCTAAGCAAAGTTAATACGAATTGGTTAATATAGAAGAAACAAAGACTATAATTGCATGTTCAGGTAATCCCTTATGGTAGACTATAAAAAAGGGCATATTTTTCCTTCCCTGTATCCCAAAGTCCCTTAGCAGTTTGACTCTGAATCTTCTCCTATTAAGAAGTGGGATCTGTGTCCCTAATTCCATAAACATGGGATGGACTTGTGATTTGTTGTGTCCGAAAGAAGGTAGCAAAAGCAGTGTTATACCAGTTCCAATCCAGGGCATTGGCTCGACTCTTTCTCTTGGAGCCCTGGGACTTCCATGTAAACAAGCCCAGGCTGGCCTGCTAGATTGTGACACACAGACAGCCCTGAGGCCCCCATCATCCCAGATGATAGCCAGTCACCCCCTATAAGCAGGGCTGCCTAGCTGACTGGCAGTTGACCTCAGACAAATGAGTGAGCCTGGTCAAGAGCAGAAGACCAGCCCATCTGAGCACAGCACAAATGACAGACACAGAATCGCAAGGTAAAGAAATAGTTGCTGCTCTAAGTCATTTGGTTTTCAGAGTGGTTGGTTACGCAAAAAGCTGCCTAACAGTTCAGTAGCTAGATCATTAGGGTTCAAATCCCAGCTCCACCAACTACTAGCTTACGTGATTTTGAAACAGTGACGTAACCTTCAGTGCCTCCCATCAATTTTCACCAGTGACAACTAAAAAAAAAAATTGTCTTACTTTTGCCAAATCTAACATTCAAGCAGGTTGTTTCAGAAATGGGAGAACGTGGTGGGCTTGTTTTAGGAATTATATTACTACGCTTTTTTTAAAAAGCACTTGAAATAGTATCATACAGCTAGGAATGCGGTGACTCTGACTTTTACTTGCTTACGAAGGCCGTATGTTAAATCAGAAATTCAGTGAGCCAGTTGGCAATTTGAAATTAATCATAGTGGGAGTATTTACAGCTGAGAAATGGGCAAATGCTACGTGTAAGGGTTTCTATTTTCCCCTCCCTGAAGAGCTGGTCGTTAAATATCGATCAGAAAACCTCTGTGTGCATTCCTTATACACTCATCAAGGCAACAGGTATAGCCTCTTCTTTCATAAAGGTTTGTTTTAGAACCTCAGCATTCATTTCCTTTCCTGATGGCACCAAATTATTTTCAGGGAATTACCTCTTGCCTGTTGTACAAAGTCTTGATAAGACAGTAATTTTATTTTATTTTATTTTATTTTATTTCTTTTTTTTTTTTTTGAGACGGAGTCTCGCTCTGTCGCCCAGGCTGGAGTGCAGTGGCGCGATCTCAGCTCACTGCAAGCTCCGCCTCCCGGGTTCACGCCATTCTCCTGCCTCAGCCTCCCGAGTAGCTGGGACTACAGGCGCCCGCCACCTCGCCCGGCTAATTTTTTGTATTTTTAGTAGAGACGGGGTTTCACCGTGGTCTCGATCTCCTGACCTTGTGATCCGCCCGCCTCGGCCTCCCAAAGTGCTGGGATTACAGGCGTGAGCCACCGCGCCCGGCGATAAGACAGTAATTTTAAAGGACCGGAGGTGGAAAGAGCCATATTCTCTCTCTCCCTGCCACAGGACAGCCACAGAGTGGTGTGTGGCCAAACTCGGCCAATCATGCTTCTTCCCTGGGAGGATGATGCTTACGTAATGGACACAGGTGCGGGAGGGCGGGGCGATCACTGGTCACAATAGCTGCAAGCAAGCGGCCATTTTTGAGCCCTAGCTTTCCAACACCGCCCTGAGAGTTGTTTCCACTCCTTCCACGCACTGCCCAATATGCTCCCCAAAAGTCCCCTTTTCCTTAGCACACGTGTACCAATTGCTGTTGCTTGCAATCCACAACCACGAGACCTCAAAATGGGATTTGGAGACATTTCCCCTACGTCACTCTAGGTCTAGCTCCTTGGATGTTTGCATCCCACAGGCTCTGCATTCATTTATGCATTTTGTATCTGTCTACGCAGCAATGAAACCACTTCTTAGGAAAGAGCAGTGCAATCAGTCCCCAGAGGCAAAGTATGATGGCATTATCAGGTCATTTCATATTACATCGCTGCTTCAGTAATGACTGAATGCAGGTTGGAGTGGCTGAATTACCCTAGCCCTTCTGAAGCATGGGGTCTCATGCCTGTTATAATGGGAGATGCAAAAGCAATCAAGGACAAAGATAGCCTCAGAATTTAGAGGTCTGCAAAGCTAATCTACTTAAGGTGCAAACCCATGCTGCTTTCTTTTAAGGTTACTATTGACTCCAGTCAATAGGTGTTTGCTAAATAGTTGATTAAAGGACTGAGATGGAGAAATTTAAATGCCTTTGGGAAAAATGGGAGAATGGGCATCTTGTGATTGGGAAAGTTTGGTATTTGCAAATGTGTGGTCACCAGAGTCAGGAATTAGACTTTCTGATGGAAGATGCTTGGCATTTGCAGGCTCAGGGACATCCTACATCCCGTCTGAGCCCTGGCAATTGTCTGCAGCTCACTCCACCAAAAGGCTGGTGCACCTGTCTGTGTCCCTCATGGCCCAGCATCTAGAACTTCTTAGCTCTGAGACTCGAGCTCAGCATATAACAATGACCTCAGAAGGAGGTCGCTCTTCCCCACTGCCACTGCCCTGCGAGGCTGACTGCTGTGAAGTTGCTGCTGATTTCACCTGGTCATGGGGAAAATCAGGCACTCAGTCTATTGAAAACGGGGCCTCCTTACAGCATCTGAGAAGGCAAATAATTTCGGCTGAAGATACATGTCCAAATACTGACAAATCTCACACCATCCCCCTTTGCTTTTTTCTTTTCATAGCGTAAGTGGAGAAAAGGACATAAAGGAAAATGCCGCATTATAAAGTTGTCAGAGGCTTTGTAGATGACAGAGATTCATTATCTCACATTCATTATGACTCAATTATTGTGGTTCTCTGGTGTTTTGTGGCCTCTGCTTTCATGTTCTACAAACAGGGGCTTGGCTGCCTGTCTGAAGATAGAGCATTCTAGAAGCAGTGTGAAGTCCCCAGGGTTGCGGGGTGGGGGGCTTTTAAATCACCATTTACTCTATTATGGAGAGTTCATTCTTATTCCCCGCAGACTTTTCAGCAAGTGCCAGGGCACTGAGAGAGATGCTCCCTGGAGGTCTGTAAACACCAGGCACTCAGGGTGAACCCTTCATGAACAAGCCTGGAAAGTGTCTCCAGCAGCAGCCACCTGGGTGCTCAGCAGAGAGACTGTAGATGGTCCGTGGAGCTGAAGAGGAAGGAGCTTATCTCCCATAGCAGACAGGCAGTTTCCCAGGGCTCCCGGGTTCTTCGCTGGACACAAGGGTACCCCAGGACCAAGGCATAGCACCTCCAATAGTGACAACTCCTGACCCATCACACACGGGGCCGGCTCTGCCTAATGTTTACCGAGGGCTTTGAAAGCGCCTCGCAAAAAGACAAAAAGAGCAGCAGGAGCTAAGAGTACCCAACCACAGGAGAGGCAACTGGAAAAGAGGCCACTGGAATCTTCTAAATAGCACCCTCTCTTTTAATGTTGCTTTGTTCAATTCAATTCGAATGTGCATGCCACTGGACTGTTTAAATTAGATGGCCAAATGATAGCAGTCTGGAGGCAAAAGAGTTGTAGTTTTGTTTTTTTGTTTTTTTTTTAATGTAACATTTTAACTTTTTCTATGCAAAAGAAAAAAAGTCGACAATTTCCATAGCAACAGGGCTGTTCTCTGCTTTTTTGGGAGACGGTTCAAGAATTAATTTCAGAATTTTGTATGAGGCTTTTCCAGATACAGGTACCTCTTAATTCTTTTTTTGAGTAATGCTCTTAGTGGCTTCAATTAACCCCAATGGAGGGAAAGCCTGATATATTTGCCTTTAAACTTCTGTACAAGGTTCAAACACCTTCCTTTTAGTCTCGCCTATCTCTGTCAGATTGAAAAATATAATTTCTTAATGAGTTCTTTGGTCTTGACTTAAGACCACTTCCCAATGGTCGTTCCTCACAGAGTTAATTGCAGAAACAGCATTCAAGTTCAATCAGAGAGGGAACAGAGAGGGAAACCTCATCAAATACCGCCCGCGCCGAGGACGTGGGACCAAGCAAGACTTGCTGAGTCTTTGCTCAGAATAAACAGGAAAGATATTTATTGCCACAATCTTTAGCCAAAGAAGACTGGAGTTTGTTTCTTCTTGGAGTCAGTTGCCTGAATGTGGCCCGACTTGAAAACCAGAGTTTAAGGTTCTGCCTGCATTTGCTACACACATCCCTTCCCAAGTATTTCCCCGTGTGGCTGTCATCAACAGGCCAATGGGAAGAGAATCTGAAAATGTGCTGAATTCACTACCAGTTTGCTCCCTCCCTGCCTGCAAACATCAAGGGCATCTTTACAAAAAGTTCCCCATGTGGTCACAGCAGCCCTCTGGAGGCAGACCTTTGCTGCCCACTCATCCGGAGCCTTCCACCTGGAGAGAAGCACCTTGAGATGCTGTGGGGAATAAAAAGGCACAGCCATGGCTGGAAATGAAGCACAGGCGGGTATTTCCACATTCACAAATCCATGGTGCAAAGATGGTAAACGACAAAACGTTGGTCCAAAGAGAACGCTACAGAGAACTTGAAGAAGGTGAGATCAGGCTGGGCGTGGTGGCTCCCTCCGGCAATCCCAGCACTTTGGGAGGCTGAGGCGGGAGGATCGCTTGAGCCCAAGAGTTCAAGACCAGTCTGGGCAACACAGCAAAGCCTTCTCTCTACAAAAAAATTTAATTAGCGGGGCGTGGTGGTGCGTGCCTGGAGTTTCAGGTACTTACGAGGCTGGGGCAGGAGAATCACTGGAGTCCAGGAGTTGGAGGCTGCAGTGTGCTACGACTGGTACCTCGGCACTCCAGCCTGGGTGAAAGAGTGAGATTCCAGCTTAACATAAAAAGGTGAGTTCATACCTGGTTGAAGAAAGGGGAACAGGGATGAGAACCAGCAGGAGGCAAGTACTGAACGGCAGGAAGAAGCCCACTTTGTGAAGACAGAGGACCGAGCATTCCAGACAGCTGGAACAGCAATGCAAAGGCCCCCAGGTAGGAATACACTCTGTGTATTGCAGCAGAAGACAGTGAGCCTTTAGGACTAGCAGTATGGGAAAGAGGGGTGAAAAGCAAGGCTGTAGATGGAGGCTGGTCTCAGGCTGTGGGTTTTAGCCTTGTCTGTTCATCAGAGCTATCGAGAGAGACTTTAAAATACAAATAACATCCGGGTGGATCCCAGAGATTCTGATTTCACTGGATTAGGGCAAGGTTCAGCCATTGCTGTTCTCAATTTTTCAAAAAATATTATAACACTATAGAAAAATTAGAAGAATAGTATCATAAATGCGTCCAGCTAAATTTGAAAACTTAAAAAATGTTTAAATGTATGCTTTAAAAATTTTTTATTAATTTTTGTTTCTGTAGCTTTTGGGGTACAGGTGGTTTTTGGTTTCATGGATAAGTTCTTCAGTGGTGATTTCTGAGATTTCAGTGCACCTGTGACCTGAGCAGCGTACCCTGTACCCAATATGCAGTGTTTTGTCCCTCACCTACCCCCCAGCCTTCCCTCTCCAAGTCCCCAATGTCCATTTTATCATTTTTATGCCTTTGCATCCTCTAGCTTAGCTCCCACTTGTGAGAACATATGATTAAATGTTTTCCTTTTGCTTATCTCTCTCTCTCTCTCTATATATATATATACACACACACACACATAATATATATCCATTTTTTTAATGAGCCGTTTGAAAGTAACACGCAGACACCATGACACTTCACTCCTAAACACTCTACATGCATCTCTTGAGAAGAACAACAAACTTCTCCTATGACGGCAATGACCTAATTGTACTCAAGGCAGTTTTAATTGATTCAAAAATATCACTTAATATACAGTTTATAGTCAAATTTCTCCAATTGCCGGGAACTGGGGGTAGAAACAGGTGGGGAGTAGTTGTTTAATAGGAATGGAGTTTCTTTTTGGGGTGATGAAAATGTTCTGAAACTATTAATAGAGACAGTATTCACAACATTGTGAATACACTAAGTGCCACTGAAGTGATCACTTTAAAATGGTGAATTTTATGTCATGTGAATTTCACCTTAATTTTTAAAATCCCAAATTCTTCAAAAAATACCCATTGCAGCATGATTTTCCCCCAGTGTTTGAATCCAGGATCCTGAATTACACTTGTCACCATTCTTCTTTTGTTTCTGTCCCTCACCTTTTTTTAAAAAAAACAAAACAAAACAAATCAAAATTGACATTACGAAAAGTCTAGGCCAGACCAAATTAAATTCTTGTAATTTTTTTAACAGTTTTATACCTAAAAGTGAACAAAAATGCCAATGCCTAAACCTCACCCTAATCCAATTAAATCAGTGTCTCGGGGTCTGCCTGAAAATTACTGGGATTTCACAATCTCTCTCCAGATGGTTCTAATGAACAGTCAGGGCGAGGCTCATGGCCCCAGGTTTACCAGCATCTCCAAACTGCATGTGCATATGCCCTGGAGAACAACCCACACTCTGGATCTGTCTTATTCCACTCAAGTTAAACATTTTTGACAAGAACAGAAGCCATATGAAGGAGAAATCAATCAGAAACCAATAGCAGTTCTTACTTCTGGAGGGGAGAGGCTGAGTGATGATGGGGCTAGACAGACAGAGAAGGGACTGTGGTTTCAGGATCTTGAAGCCGGATTCCTTTTTCACAGAAGAAAAGATTGAAGCCCAGGAGGCATGACTCCTCAGAACTGCCTAAGATTGCAGAGCTGAGCCAGGGTGAGCTCTGCATAGTGCCATTGTTTAATTTTTTAATTTTAAGTTTAATTAATTAATTAATTTGAGATGGAGTCTTGCTCCGTCACCCAGGCTGAGTGCAGTGGTGCGATCCCGGCTCACTGCAACCTCCGCCTCTCGGGTTCAAGTGATTCTCCTGCCTCAGCCTCCTGAGTAGCTGGGATTACAGGCGCTCACCACCACACCTGGCTAATTTTTTTTTTTTTTTGTATTTTTAGTAGAGATGGGTTTTCACCATGTTGGCAAGCTGGTCTTAAACTCCTGATCTCAAGTGATCTGCCCGCCTCGGCCTGCCAAAATGCCTGGTGCCATTTAAATCACAGAGAAGGCAAGAGCAGGAACATAGGCTGTTCAGGTTGAGCCTCCAACACCAGTTCCTGGAAATATTCCCTCCGCTGTCACCAAGTGTCTGGTGTTTCACAGACATTGAGAATGAGCTACCTGGCAACGACTCACCTGTCTGCAGGTGACTGCAGGGGAAACGAAGTATCTCCCATATGTGTGAGGAGCCAAAGTCCCTTTGCTGGAAGCATATCTTTGGATGCTATTTCAGCCGAAGCAACAGGTTTGGAAGCAGCTATGCTTTTAGCAGTGGAACCAACTGTTTACTAAGCCATCACCTTGCAGCAAGCCATGTATGACTTGAGGGGAAATGAAGAAATGCCAGTAGGTAGGCAGCAGCCAGAATCTGGGCTCACAAGAGAGGCCTACAGAGGGTCAGGTGGGTACTGTGTGAGTGAAGTGGACTGACAGTATTCAGTGAACTGGATGCATGTGCCCTGTCTGATGAGGTTGACTGTGGCTCTGCTCCTTGCACTCATCGCTGTGCAGAACTGCTGGGCTGGTACTGCCAGACCTCAATTTTCAAGAAGAGCTGAATGCCTGACTTTCTTTGTGAAATCTCTTGGGTTTTTAGAAAAGTATTAGCAACTAGGGTAGACATTGTTCTTGTTTTTTGTTTTTATTGTTTGTCTGTTTGTTTGTTTTGTTTTGAGATGGAGTTTCACTCTTGCCACGCAGACTGGAGTGCAGTGGCGCAATCTCAGCTCACTGCAACCTTTGCCTCCCAGATTCAAATGATTTTCCTGCCTCAGCCTCCCAAGTAGCTGGGACTACAGGCGTGTGCCACCACACCTGGATAATTTTTGTATTTTTGGTAGAGATGGGGTTTCACTATGTTGGCCAGGCTTGTCTTGAAATCTTGATCTCAAGTTTTCTGGCCACCTCAGCCTCCCAAAGTGCTGGGATTACAGGTGTGAGCCAATGCGCCTGGCTGTTCTTGCTTTTTGTATACCCACCATTGTATCAGGACAATGGTCCCCATTATCATCTTCACAAAACAGAAGCCAGAAACTCACTTTCCCAGACTCCTTTGCCACTAGCAAGAAGTCACGTGACCAGGTCTCACCCAATCAGATCTGGCCATGTGATACACTGATTTAGAAGAGAATAAAAAGATGTATTCCTTGGTAAGAGGGGGTGATTTTGGAGGGCAGCAGAGATGTGGTCCCAGTATTTAGTGTTGGTAGTGACAGCTGCAAGGTCTCATTCAGGGGCCGTGGCAGCAGGCCCTTTCCTGGAGATGTCCCCACAGAGGGATTTGGTGGGTCCTAATCCTGACTCTGTTTCTCATGAAGATTCTGTGAGCTACCTACCATTCTTTTCTACATTCATTTTCTGTCTAACCCAGCTAGAGTGGATTCTGTTGTTTGCAATTGAGAACTACAACTAAAAGAGCAACTAATTCATCTTATGTTTAAAGCCTTGCAGAGACAAAATAAAACACAATTGTGAGACTGATATAGCCAGAAGCCACTAGTTGTGACCTCTGAGTGGGAGTTAGCACCTGACCCCAACATGGATAGCCCCAGACAGGAGAATGGGAGGAATATCCTTTGAGAAAATTCTTTCAAATTGTGGTTATTCATAAGGACATCAGCAAGAGCTATGAATAGACATTTCCTCCCTTCAAATGACACCTCCACACAGAAAGAGAAAAGTAAAAGCTCTCACGTTGTTTTGCAATACATGGTACAACAGACCCTATGAAGCAGCCAGACATTCCCTCCAGGAGGCTGGATGGGAAAGGGTCCCTCAAGGGTGCAATCCCATATGACCGTTCTCTAAGGAGGCTCCCAGACTGCTGGGAGCACCATCAGAATCACTCATTCAGCTGCTGCATCATCTGCTGCTCATGCGCCTGCTGCCTGCCTTTCCCTTACCGTAGGGGATGCTGTCAAATCCAATCGTGCCCTCCCTTTGACCCCCTCCCCACTACAGTCAGCTACAGAGAGTAAAGATAAAAATACTGCTTAGGAGAGAGGGCCTCTGGGTCTCCAGATGGCCTTGTGTAGGGTGTGCTGAAAACTGGCAGCTGAATCATTGCTTCATCCTGCTGAGAAAAGAAAGGTTTTTCTTCACAGATTTTCTGGAAGTTCCTAAGATATAAAGTATTGAATGAAATAGCTCCAGATAGTATCTCTACTGAAAACACTGTCAAACACTAGGCAATTTCTTTTTCCTGGATAATAAGTCTAACACGCACAGATCTCATTCTACAAACTCAGAGTTTGTGCCCCCATACCTCCATAATTCAACTAATTTTTCTTTTCGGCCATTATTTCAAAAGCTGATAAAACTGAGCCTCAAGGAGTTGGCAATATCCTGTATTCAAGGGACATCCCTCTGCTTTCTGGCTAAGTGGACCCTAGTGTTGTCTGGGCAGCATGTACCCAGCCTCAAAAGATGCATAAGAAATAACTTACATTATTTTTCCTCATGGTGTTGTGGAGGCAAATAGATGCTTCAAGGTGAAGATGGGAAGCTCCTTCCTAGCCATTGGCTGTCAGAAACTCATTGAAGTGGATGAATGACAACTTTGTACCTCTGCTTTGGACCATATACTTAGGAGAAGCACATGGTCACAGAAGTTGCTGTTGACACTCTGGGTGAAATGTGAAAAGGTCCTAGGGTCTGAGTCTATGATAACAACTAATAAGTCTTCTCCATAAAGCAGGGTATCTTGACCTTGCCCACCTGCTACTGAATGAAGGGCACTCCTATTACAGCAGACCCAGGAGAACTAGGGGGAAAAAAAGAGAAAGTCTGCTCAGGCTTGCATTGGCTTGCATAGAGCCAAATCTGAGGGTTCTCAACTTGATTATTGGAAAAAAAAAATGAAATGGAGAGAAATGCAAAATAGGAAACCCAGAGACAGAAAGCAGATTGGTGGCTTCCAGAGGCTTTGGGGAGACAGGAGGGATGAGTAACTACTTAGGGTATGAGATTTCCTTATGGGATGACAAAAACGCTTTGGGACTAGATAGAAATGGCGATCGTACAGAATTGTGAATGTACTAAATGCCACCATATTTTTCACTTTAAAATGGTTAACTTATGTTATGAGAATTTTACCTGAATTTTTTTTTTTTTTTTTTTTTTGAGACAAGTCTTGCTCTGTTGCCCAGGCTGGAGTGCAGTGGCCGGATCTCAGCTCACTGCAAGCTCCGCCTCCCGGGTTTACACCATTCTCCTGCCTCAGCCTCCCGGGTAGCTGGGACTACAGGCGCTCGCCACCTCGCCCGGCTGGTTTTTTTGTATTTTTTAGTAGAAACAGGGTTTCACTGTGTTAGCCAGGTTGGTCTCGATCTCCTGACCTCGTGATCTGCCTGTCTCGACCTCCCAAAGTGCTGGGATTACAGACTTGAGCCACCGCGCCTGGCCTTACCTGAATTTTAAAAGTGGGTGTCCTTAGTCCATTTTGTGTTGCTATAACACAATACCTGAGACTGGGTAGTTTATAAAGAAAAAGTTTTTTTTGGCTCACGATCCTGATGGCTGGAAAGTTCAGGATTGGGCATCTGAATCGGGTGAGGACCTCAGGCTGCTTCCACGCATGTGGAAGGTAAAGAGGAGCCAGTGTGTGCAGAGATCACATGGCAGGAGAGGAAGCATGAGAGAATGCAGTATGGAGGAGGTGCCAGGCTCTTTTAAACAACCAGCTCTCATGGTAACTAAGAGAGCAAGCACTCACTCCTAGCCCACCCTGAACATTAATCTATTCATGATGAATCCACCCCCATGACCCAAACACCCCCCATTAGGCCCCAACTCCAACATTGGGGTTCAAATATCAACATGAGGTTTGGAGAAGACAAACACTCAAACCACAGTAGGGGTTTTAAGAAGGAATTTTTTTTGGACTGATATTACTGCGCCTTGTCACCTGAGGACTAAAAGAGCTAACAGAATCTGCAAACTTTCAGTCACTCAAAAGAAGATGATTTCCACCAGTACTTTTTGAGAAAGGCCCTGAACATAGAAGATAAGAAACCAAGGACCAAAACTCCCAAGATTCAGTGTTTTATTACTCCACGTTTCCTAGAACACAATATCAATGTATTGCTCCGAAGAGACAATGTACTAAGAAAAGCACAAAGAGATCACAGAGTACACTAAGCTTCTGACCAAGAGAATAAAACAGGGTCAAAGAAAAATATCAGAAACAGATTGCCAAGAGATGGGCGCTGTCCTCTCTGAGAGTTTCTACTCCGAGTCTAGTCAGAAAAAAGATTTTCTAAGGGAAAAAAATAAATAAGATCAAACACTTAAGAAAAGATATAATTTATGATGGTATAACCTCCCTTCCCTTCTGCTGGAGATGGTATAACTATGCTCACATAACCAGTTCTAGCCAATGTAATGTAATAGGAAGTCTGCTGCCAGGCTTGTGGGCAAGATTTTCCTCCCTGAAAAGGCAGAGACATACAAGTACACAGCCCTTTATTTTCCATATTTGCCCCCTTCCTTCCTGCATGGACCACTCACAGTTGGTGAGTTTATCTTGGTGGTGGTGGTGGCCATCTTGTGGGCCCTGAGGCATCATGGGTAAGTAGTGAGGAAGGCAGTGGAGCATGATGGGAAGATCCTGAGTTCATGACAGCATGGAGCTGCTGAACTCATGCCCAGCCTCCTTGTTCATAAGCAATTAATGTCCCTATATTTATAAGCCAGTGTTCTTTTTTTTTTTGTATTATACTTTAAGTTCTAGGGTACATGTGCACAAAGTGCAGGTTTGTTACATATGTATACATGTGCCATGTTGGTTTGCTGTACCCATTAACTTGTCATTTACATTAGGTATTTCTCCTAATGCTATCCCTCCCCCATCCCCCACCTCATGACATGCCCTAGTGTGTGATATTCCCCATCCTGTGTCCAAGTGTTCTCATTGTTCATTTCCCACCTATGAGTGTGAACATGCGGTGTTTGATTTTCTGTCCTTGTGATAGTTTGCTCAGAATGATGGTTTCCAGCTTCATCCATGTCCCTACAAAGGACAAGAACTCATCCTTTTTTATGGCTGCACAGTATTCCATGGTGTGTATGTGCCACATTTTCTTAATCCAATCTATCATTGATGGATATTTGGGTTGGTTCCAAGACTTTACTATTATGAATAGTGCCGCAATAAACATACGTGTGCATGTGTCGTTATAGTAGCATGATTTATAATCCTTTGGGTATACACCCAGTAATGGGATCGCAGGGTCAAATGGTATTTCTAGTTCTAGATCCTTGAGGAATTGCCACACTGTCTTCCACAATGATTGAACTAGTTTACACTCCCACCAACAGTGTAAAAGCATTCCTATTCTCCACATCCTCTCCAGCACCTGTTGTTTCCTGACTTTTTAATGCTCACCATTCTAAGTGGTGTGAGATGGTATCGCATTGTGGTTTTGATTTGCATTTCTCTGATGACTAGTGATGATGAGCATTTTTCATGTGTCTGTTGGCTGCGTAAATGTCTTCTTTTGAGAAGTGTCTGTTCATATCCTTTGTCCACTTTTCGATGGGGTTGATTTTTTCTTGTAAATTTGTTTGAGTTCTTTGTAGATTCTGGATATTAGCCCTTTGCCAGATGGGTAGATTGCGAAAATTTTCTCCCATTCTGTAGGTTGCTTGTTCACGCTGATGGTAGTTTCTTTTGCTGTGCAGAAGCTCTTTAGCTTAATTAGATCCCATTTGTCAATTTTGGCTTGTGTTGCCATTGCTTTTGGTGTTTTAGTCATGAAATCCTTGCCATGCCTATGTCCTGAATGGTATTGCCCAAGTTTTCTTCTAGGGTTTTTACGGTTTTAGGTCTAACATTTAAATCTTTAATCTATCTTGAATTAATTTTTGTATAAGGTGTAAGGAAGGGATCCAGTTGCGGCTTTCTACATATGGCAAGCCAGTTTTCCCAGCACCATTTATTAAATAGGGAATCCTTTCCCCATTTCTTGTTTTTATCAGGTTTGTCAAAGATCAGATGGTTGTAGATGTGTGGTGTTATTTCTGAGGCCTCTGTTCTGTTCCATTGGTCTATATCTCTGTTTTGAGTACCAGTACCATGCTATTTTGGTGACTGTAGCCTTGTAGTATAGTTTGAAGTCAGGTAGCATGATGCCTCCAGCTTTGTTCTTTTTGCTTAGGACTGTCTTCACAATGTGGACTCTTTTGGTTCCATGTAAACTTTAAAGTAGTTTTTTCCAATTCTGTGAAGAAAGTCATTGGTAGCTTGATGGGGATGGCATTGAATCTATAAATTACCTTGGGCAGTATGGCCATTTTCATGATATTGATTCTTCCTATCCATGATCATAGAATGTTCTTCCATTTGTTTGTGTCCTCTTTTATTTCGTTGAGCAGTAGTTTGTAGTTCTCTTTGAAGAGATCCTTCACATCCCTTGTAAGTTGTACTCCTAGGTATTTTATTCTCTTTGTAGCAATTGTGAATGGGAGTTCACTTATGATTTGGCTCTCTGTTTGTCTGTTACTGGTGTATAAGAATGCTTGTGATTTCTGCACATTGATTTTGTATCCTGAGACTTTGCTGAAGTTGCTTATCAGCTTAACTAGATTTTGAGCTGAGATGATGGGGTTTTCTAAATATATAATCATGTTATCTGCAAACAGGGACAATTTGACTCCCTCTTTTCCTAATTGAAAAGCCAGTGGTTCTTAATGTTGCGTCACTTGACTGGCAACAGCAGCAACACCTGGTGCATTAGTTTCTTAGGGCTGCCATCACAGAGTACCACTCACTGGGTGGTTTAAACAATGGACATGTATTGTCTAACAGCTCTAGATGGCAGGGGTCCAAGATAAAGGTATTGGCAAAGTTGGTTCCTTCTTAGGACTTCTGGTAGTTTGCTGTTAACCTCTGACATTCCCAATCCTGCCTTCATCTTCCAAAAGTCATTTTGATCTCCTCTTAACTAATGACATCTGCAATGACTCTATACTAAACGAAGTCACATTCAGAGGGGCTGGAGGTTAGAACTTCAATACACGAATTTTGAGAGACACAATTCAACCCATAATACCTAGGAACTTGTTAGAAAATCTAAATTATACGGGCCAGGCGCAGTGGCTCACACCTGCAATCCCAGCACTTTGGGAGGCCAAGGCAGGCAGATCGCCTGAGCTCAGGAGTTTGAGAGACCAGCCTAAAAATTAGCCGGGCATGGTGGCATGTGCCTGTAGTCCCAGCTACTCGGGAGACTGAGGCAGAAGAATTGGTTGAATCCTGCAGGCAGAGGTTGCAGTGAGCCGAGATCACGCCACTGTACGCGAGCCTGGGTGACAGAGGGAGACTTCATCTCCAAAAAAAAAAAAAGAAAAAGAAAAAAAAACACAAAAAAGAAATATAAATTATCCAGGCCAGGCGCAGTGGCTTGTGCCTGTAATCCTGGCACTTTGAGAGGCCAAGGCAGGCTGATCACTTGAGGTCAGGAGTTCAAGACCAGCCTGGACAACATGGTGAAACCCCATCTCTACTAAAAATACAAAAATTAGCCACTGTGGTGGCAGGCACCTGTAATCCCGGCCACTTGGGAGGCTGAGGCAGGAAAATCGCTTGAACCCGGGAGGCAGAGGTTGCAGTGACCTGAGATTGCACCAATGCACTCCAGCCTAGGTGACAAGAGAGGAACTCTATCTCAAAAAAAAAAAAAAAAAGGAAAGAAAGAACAAAAGAAAAAATTATCTGGGTCTCCACATATACTGAATCAGAAACTCTAAAAGTGAGGCCCAGCAGTGTTTGTTTCAACAGGTGATTCTGGTGCTCACTCAACTTTGAGAACCACTAGTTTGAGCTACTGTTGGTTGAGCATTGTTGGCTGCAGTTGAAGGCATTTTAGTTCATTCTAGCTGACGGTCTCCCACCCTGGGAGAGCAGCCATGTTCTTTGTAGGATGCAGGCGAGTGGCAGCATCCAGCTCCTGTGGATAGAGTCACAGTGTCATCGGCTTGCTGCCCGTGTTGCTATCCAGGAACATACCTCCTAAAGGAATATTCCCAAATCAGTGGAGCTCCTTCAAGGCAGCCCACTGACGCCTCCTTTTTCTGATAACAAAGCCAGAATTTTCTCTTAGTTCCATCTCTGTCTTTTATACTGCACAGGAAACATAGGGGATTGTGTGGGGCTATGGCCCTTTTGCCTAGGCATCTCACAGCCATTCCCACTACTGTCCTTCCATGCTGGGCACAGGAGGACTCTGAGATCTTGCTTCTCCCTGTGTTTTATCCAAAGACAGAGAAAAATAAAATCCATTGCCTTCCTTTCTGATTTTCCAAATTTCCCAGGGGTTTCTCAGGTCCTCAGAGCCTGAGGATCCTCTTAGGGATCAACACTTAAGTTTTTCCAAGTCCCATCTGACACTCTTTTTCATTTACCTCCAGTTTAGGAAAACTTTATCTAATTTTTTGCAATAAGAAAAATCCTGATGACAGTTTCCAAAATTTTTGCCCAGTTCCAAAGTCAAGGGTGTTAAAAGGTAAACTGAGGCACAATATTTTTTTTTTTTTTTTACAGTTTATTTAAGCAAATAATTCATGAACTGGGCAGCATCAAGCCAGAAGCAGTTCAGAGCTCATGGAGGGAGCAGAAGAGAGAAGCTTTCACAGGACAGACACAGAAGTAAAGCAAAGCAAATATTGGATTGGTTAGTTATAGAGTTGCCTTATTTGTTCTGTTCCACTGGAAAGTCCCTAATTATATACACACACCACAGTGATACTGCAGATTCGGTTCTAGACTGGTGCAATAAAGTGAATATCACAATAAAGTGAGTCATACTTTTTTTTTGTTTCCCGGTGCATATAAAAGTTATGTTTATCCTTACTGTAGGCTATTAAGTGTGCAACGGCATGGTGTCTAAAAAATAATGTACATATCTTAATTTAAACATATTTTATTGCTAAAAATGCTAATGATCAACTGAGTTTTAACAAGTCACAATTTTTTTTTTTTTTTTGCTGGTGGAGGGTCTTGCCTCAGTATTGGTGGCTGCTGACTGATCAGGGTGGTAGTTGCTGAAGGTTGGGGCGGCTGTGGCAGTTTCTTAAAATAAGACAACAATGAGGCTTGTTGCATCCATCGACTCTTCCTTTCATGAATGACTTCTCTGTAGCATGTGATGCTGTTTAATAGCATTTTACTCAGAGTAGAACTTCTTTCATAATTGGAATTAACCCTCTCAAAACCTCCTGCTGCTTTAACTAAGTTTATGTACTATTACAAATCCTTTACTGTCATTTTGACAATATTCACAGTATCTTCACCAGGAGTAGATTCCATCCAGAAAACGCTTTCTTTGCTCATCTGCAAGAAGCCATTCTTCATTTGTTCAAATTTTATCATGAGATCGCAGCAATTCAGTCACATCTTCAGGCTCCACTTCTGATATCTAATTCTTTTGCTATTTCTACCACATCTGGAGATACTTCCTCTACTGAATTCTTGATCCCTTCAAAGCCATCCAAGGAGGCTGGGACAAACTTCTTCTAAAATCCTGTTCATGTTGATATTTGACTTCCTCCCGTGAATCACAAATGTGCTTAACGGCATCTAGAATGATGAATTCTTTCCAGGAGGTTTCCCATTTACCTTGCTTAGATTCCTCATGGGAATTACTATCTATGGCAGCTACAGACGTGCAGCATGTCTTTCTTAAATAATAAGACTCAAAAGTCAAAATGACTCCTTGATCCATGGGCTGTAGAATGGATGTTGTGTTGGCAATGGATGTTGTGTGAGCATTGGATGTTGTGTGAGCATTGGATGTTGTGTTAGTGGGCATGTAAACATTACTCATCTCCTTGCACATATCCATCAGAGCTCTCAGGTGATTAAGTGCATTGTCAGTGAGCAGTCATGTTTTGAAAAGAATCTTTTTTTCTGAGCGCTGGGTCTCAACAGTGGGCCTAAAATATTCAGTAAGCCGTCTTATAAACCAATGTGCTGTTACAGGCTTTGTTGTTCCATTTATAGACACAGGCAGAGCAGATTTAGCATAGTTCTTAAGGGTCCTGGGATTTAGGGGTTAATAAATAAGTAACAGAAAGTCACCAGCTGCATTAGCTCCTAAGGAGAGAGTTAGCCTGCTCTTCGAAGCTTTAAAGCCACGCATGGTCTTCTCCCCTCTAGCTACTAAAGTCCTAGATGGTCCTAGCACTTTGGGAGGCCAAGGTGGGCAAATCACTTGTGGTCAGGAGTTCAAAACCAGCCTGGCTAACATGGTGAAACTCCGTCTCTAATAAAAATACAAAAAAATTAGCCAGGCATGGTGGCCGGCCCCCATGTAATTCCAGCTACTCAGGAGGCAGAAGCAGGAGAATCGCTTGAACCTGGGAGGCAGAGGCTGCGGTGAACGGAGATCGCACCACTGCACTCCAGCTCAGGCGACACAGTGGGACTCTGTCCACCCCCCACAAAAAAAAAGTCCTAGATGGGATCTTCATCCAAGAGGAAGCTATTTCACCAGCACTGAAGATCTGTTGTTTAGTGCAGCCACCTTCATCGATGATCTTAGCTAGATCTTCTGGATCATTTGCTACAGCTTCTTCATCAACACTTGCTTCCTCACCTTCTGCTTTTATGTTACGGAGATGGCTTCTTTCCATCAGCCTCATGAACCAACCTCTGTAAGCTTCAGACTTTTCTTCTGCAGCTTCCTCACCTCTCTCAGCTTTCACAGAATTCTTTTTCACAGAACTAGAGCCACGCTCTGGATTAGGCTTTGGCTTAAAGCAATGTGGCTGGTTTGATTTTCCATCCAGACCCCTAAAACTTTCTCCATATCAGCCAGAGGGCTGTTTTGCTTTCTTATCATTTGTGTGTTCACTGGAGTCGCATTTTCATTTCCTTCAAGAACTTTCCTTTGCATTTGCAACTTGGGTAACTGGCACAGCCTTTGGCCTCCCCACTTTCCACATGTCTTCCTCACGAAGCTTCATCATTTCTAGCTTTCGACCGAAAGTGAAAGATGTGGGACCCTTCCTTTCACTGAAACACTTAGAGGCCCTTGTAGGGTTATTCATTAGCCTAATTTCAATATTGCTATGTCTTAGGGAATAGGGAGGCCTAAGGAGAGGGAGAGGGATGGGACAATGGCCAGTGGGTGGAGCAGCCAAAACACACACAATATTTATTAAGTTTGTCATCTTATATGGGCACAGTTCATGCTGCCCCAAAACAATACAAAAGTAACATCAGAGATCACAGATCACAGATCTCCATAACACATATAGTAATAATAATACTTGAAATATTCCAAGAATTATCAAAATGTGACACAGAGACAGGAAGTGAGCATGTGTTGTTGGAAAAATGTGCTGATAGACTTGCTCATTGCAGGGTTACCACAAAACTGCAGCTTTTAAACAACATAGTATCTGTGAAATGCAGTAAACTGAAGCACAACCAAACAAGGTATGCCTGTATAATTATAAGTTTGTTGGCTGCTTCTGACTGATTGAGCTTAAGTTCTACTTTTTCTTTAATATATGCATTTATAAGAAATGGTTCCAGTTAAGTTCTCGTTATGTTTGCAAATCAAGCAAGGTTAAGGTCACTTAAGAGGCCTAACTGGTTTTGTCTGCTCAGAGATTATTCAGGCCTGGTCTGCATTTAATTTGCTAGAACAAGGGTTTCACCCTCCCATCCATCATTTGTGCTATGGTATCCAATGCCACAGGGACATCAATAGAACATGCTTGCCCTATGGCTGGAAGCTTGGCAAGAACCACTATGTTATGTGAAGCATAGTGGGGTGAAAATTCAGTTACATCAAAATAAGGTAGCCTGATGGGTAGTTAAATGCCCACTGCAGGCTTACTAGGAATGTCATGGGTGAAAGTCTCTTGAACTCTCTGGAGACTTTGTAGCTCACTGGGCTACTGAGAAGGAGGTCGAGCTGTCCCCAGCACCCTGCAGCCACCAGTCCAGTGAGGTGAAAATGGTGCTTTCCCCCATCCATCATGATGTGCAGCCATGCCTGGTCCTCCTCTCCCCACTGTGCATCTCAGGATGGCATCATTGTGTCTGTCTGCTGCACCCTTTAGCTCTCCCATCTGAGATACGGAGAGGTGAGCCATAATTTTTAAGAGCCAGTCCCATGCCTGGGCACCCTGTTTTGGGATATAGTCATTAGGAACTGATGAAATGCATCGTAATTAAGGTGTGACATTCTTTCTGCCAGTGTGTTATCCAAGGGGAGCCCCATCTTTGAATACCCCTCTCTGATATTATCAAAGCCCTGTTCTTGTCGTTTTCAAACAGAAGGGATATTAAGTTATACTTATTACAAAGTATAGGCTAACTAGATTAGGTCCTTGCTCCTTGGTGAACGTGAAAATTGGCCTTGATTTCCATGGCTGGTTGACACATGACCTGAGCCAGCATCTGGGAGGAGCATTTCAAAGAGACAGAGCTCCTTGCAATGTCAGGCAAGGCTGTCGGGTTCCCAACAGACAGCTCTTAGCAGCCCATGTTCCCAGGCACATTCGTGATCCACGGAGAAGCATGGTGGCTTTTCAGCCTGATAAGCAAGTGGTTATAACCTGTGACTGTGGTCATCTACCTAGCCACACGGCGATCAACCATTTATTCACATTTATTCATCTCAGGGTTTCTCCATTGCCGCACATTGACTGGCATTTGGGATTAGAATATTCTTTGTGGGGTTAGTGGGGAGGCTGTCTTGCACATTGTAGGATATCTAGCACTATCTCTAATCTCTGTTTACTAGACGCCAGTAGCACCTCCCTCCCCAATTCTGACAACCAAAAATGTCTCCAGACATTGCAGATATCTCTGGGAAGTGAGGGTAAAACTCTTTCCCTGTTGAAAAACCTGGTTTACCTCAATGAAAGCCATGGTATCCTTCCTCCCAAAGAAGGCAGATGCTGCTACAGAGATGGGAGTTCATCAATTAGAATGCTTTCAGCTGCAATCCACAGCACTCAATCAAGTATAGTTGCAATAGACTCTGTGTAATGTCCAGAAAAATACATGTAATAATAAAAATAGTGCAATGAAAATAGAGTTAACATTAAGTGCTTAATATGTGCAAATATGTTAAATTATCTTACTGAAGTCCCACAATAACCCTGAGCTGGTGTTACTGTTACCATCTCTATATATAAACTGAGGCACAGAAAGGTGGGGGAACCCACCCTGGTGGCACAGCTAGAAAACTGTAGGTGCAGGATTTGGACTCAGTTGTCTATCTCTGAACTTACAGCCTTCCTCTATGCCACAGGTGTGGGCATCTGCTATTTCCTGCACGTGACACAAATCCTTCTCCGTCCAGCACCTGCACACAATTTTCTCTTTTTCAAATGACTCTGTCTACACTTACAGACAGCGTGTTTTTCATGGGATTAATCTTCCACTTCCGGCTCTAAGGGTAGCCTGGCAAATAGGTATGTTGAAAGTTGCTGGCCACAATAAATGGATGACAGGTGGGTGTATGACCCACACCAAGCTGAGGCAACCCAATCTGAGGACAAAACTCTGAGCAGGGTCTGAGCTGGGAACCCTCGGGGTGACCATGTAGAGAACCAGCAGGAAGGAGAACAATGTGGGCGAATGGGAGTTGCACAATAAGTGAGGGAGACTGAGTCCCAGGAACACCATTCATGCCCTGATGCATTTGTACCTGAAACCCCTGAAAGTTTGAGTTATAGGGGAAAAAAATCCTTTTTAAGTTTAAGTCAGTTAGAATAGCAACCAAAATAAGCTTGACAAATGCATTCCTCTTCTCTCAGGCCTTCGGTTTCCTCTTCTGTAGAACGGGTTGTTGAGAGGATTGCGTAGCATATCGGGAACGCATGACCTGCCAAACCCCACACAAACAGGATTGTCTGGAATCCCAATAGGATAGCCCAAGCAGCAGCCCCACGAGGAGTCAGCACTCTGGCTCTTGGGACTGACAGGTCCCATCCTGGCAGCAGTGGGCAAGAACAGCTGAAAAGGCTGTGCGCTCCTTTATTTTGTTCTAGCAAATTCTGCTTTTAAAAGTCCCTCTGGAAAATTCAACAGAAAGAAGGCTTCGTCAGGAAAGCATGGCCGCAGTGCCTGCAATATCAGAGCACACGACAATGGGCACTGGTATTTTAGAGGAACTTGAGAGATGGCCTCAGTCTCCTGCACATTGTACTGAGGAGTGTTTCCATTTGAGTGAGAGCCACAAGCCGGGGGGGAGTATGCTGGGCTTCTCCAGCCGAGTGCCTTAACGGGAAGGTGACGGAGGAAGAAACTCCTGGTGGATGTGTGGTCACCTAATGTAGCTGGGTGGAGTATCGAGAGCTTGGATCCCACCCTGGAGGAAAGTGGGGAAGGGGAATCAGGAGGCTCCAGCCTTGGAGGAAGTGTCCTAGGCTGAGCCTGAGACCCACAGCCTGCCGCCTCCCTCCCTCTCCATCCCGTCTACACTGCGTCCTCCTCCTGTGTTCCTGGATGTCCCCACTTCCAGGCTACCACCTTTCCTAAAAATATATACATACCTTTGGAAGTAGAAACTGAAAGGACTAATAAACACAGAAAAAAAACATGCCCCGCTGCTCTAGGAGCACAGGAAATAGAAGCTGATACAGCAAGGAGGTTCCAGGAAAGACTTTCAACAAGCATGATGCAATCAAAATAATCAAAATGCTTTGGAAATAGGGATGCCTTTTTTTTTTTCTTTCTATCCAAGATTTTAATTCAGTTAACTACTTTTGGAGTTTCAAGACATAAAGGGTGCAGGTTTGCAATATTCAGGAACCCTGGAGCAATGACATAACCACAAACAAGTGCCAGCATGCGGGACTCTAAAGTTACCTTAGTACCCAGAACACTGGAGTACCTAGCGTGCTTTCTGAAATCATTACTTGCCACCTTATACCGCCTCTGCTCCCCACAAATTTTTAGTTAGAAAGGGACTACATGTCACGGGTCCACTAATCCATGTGCTACATCTTTCACAACAGACAAAGCTGTGATTTGGAGAACTCGAAAACTCAGACGACACTTAAATGGGCTAAAGAACGTGGAAGAAAGAAGGCAGAATTCGGGGTCAGAAGGGCTCTGGTTCCTTTCTGTTTTCACAGAGCTCGAGTCAATTTTATGTTTAAATGTTTCCCACAACAGTAAAATCGCTCTCCAATGTTTCACGGGAGCTGGGCTGCCTGGCAACCCAGATGTGTTGTGGGGAGCTGCGGAGGGGGACAGGGGATGGAGCAGGAAACATTATTTCTTTACTTCTTCCCAAGCAGAAAGAAAATTGTTCCTTTTCTCTGTTCCAGAAGAATACATTTAAAATGACAAGCTGAAGAAAATGAAAACAAACCCTTCCTTTGGAGACATTCAACAGGGGAAATGAATTTCAGACAGACTGTGGGAAAATGAGTTTCCAGAGTTCTCTGAATTAGCTCCAAACTTGCAGTCAGTGCAAACTTGGTCGTGTTTTAGGGTCTCCTCTGCTAATGAGGAGGCTGGGAACGGTCAGCTTGCTCCTGAGGAATCCACTCAATCCGGCAGATTTATTACGCCCAGTAGGAAGGAAAGAGCCGACGATCATGCAGGGCAAGCCAGGTATCTGGACAACGCCTCTGACGGTTTCTCATATCCTCAGATATCAAATAGATAAGAAAAAACTTCGCTCCCTGAAATGAAGCTATAACGGCATGCACTCAGGCTGTGCTCAGTAATTAGAAGAGTGGATTTGAGAGTGAGGTCTAGACTCCTCTGGCGGACAGGATTTTATTCTCCACGTGGCGAAGGTCCAGATTCCCATTTGTAACTTTGCTTTTCCACCGCAGGGAACATGGCCTGGTGCTGCCAAGGGGCATGTGGCAATTGAAAAGAACCAGGGAAAGACAGAGTGGCAGGCTCTGAAGCACGTCAGGCAGTCTGTCTTCTCGGTCATGGGTTCAATGCTGCCTTCCACCCATCCCCAAATTCACATCCAGTTGGAACTTCAGAATGCAACCTGCTTCAGAAAAAGGTCCTTTGCAGATGGAATTAGTTAAGGGTCTCCAAATGAGAGCCTTCTGGATGAGGGTGGGTCTGAAATTCAAAGACAGATGTCCTAGTAAGAGAAAGGACAAAGATACCGAGACACAAAGGAGAAACACAGAGAGAAAATTCACATGAAGACGGGGCAGGCATTGGATAGATGTGGCCACAAGCCAAGGACCATCGAGCACAGCCAGCAGAGGCAAGGGAGGACCTTCTCTAGAGCCTTCGGAGGGAGCATGGCCTTGCCGGCACCCTGATTTTAGGCTTCTGGCCTCTAGAAATGTGAGAGAAAAAGTTCTGTTGTTTCAAGCCACCAAGTTTGGGACATTTTGTTATGGCAGCTGCAGGAAACTGATGCATCCTTCTGCTTTGAGGCATGATGTAAACCGAGAGACACAGTCAAGGCCCCCAGACTGCACAGTGGTGGTTGAGAAGCCATTCTGCTGTCAGCTTCCATTTCCAATTTCTCTTTAGAGCCAGTAACTCTGGTTGAAATCAAGGAGACTTGTAATGTGGCTGCTCTCTTTAACAGGGCACACATGTGAGTGCCATTCACTGTGGACCCTCCCAGATGAGTGCCAAGGGGCAGGGGACAGGGTGTACAAAAGGCTGGCCGTGGTGTGCAGGTGGGGAGTTTCCATCAGAACTGTGTCTGCATCATGGATCCAGTGTCTTCACTAGATTATGTGTTGATCTGGGTGGCCTGAGGGCCTGGCTGATGGAGATTATAGTGAAGGGATGCTGAGGCCCTTTCCAATATCCTCTTACTACTACCTCTCCCTCTCCCCTGGGAGCTTCCCTCACCTGTATCCCTGGCCAGCCATATAGGCGTGGAATTTGCCACCTTCAACTCACGTATCTGATTGAAGTTGGCTGGTCCTTGTTTTGGCCATTCTCACTAATCAAAAATGTTGAAGGGGTTTCTAAATGTGATACAGTACAAAGCACAATAAAAAATTAGGAAGAGTGGTCTGGTCCTAAGAACCTTGTCAAGTAATGGGCAAAGCAAAACATGTGGCCGCCCAATGGAAAAACCATCTGTAGGATAAAGTTTTGAAAATTGGCTCAATGTTTAACATGTAGTTAGTTTAGAGGCAATAAAGAAAAGTCAAGGTCAATAGCCTTTTCTATGACACACATCATCTCTTGGGATATCGTTCTGTCAAGTATACGATTCAGTATTTCGTATATTCACAGAGTTGCACAACCATCACCACTACCTAATTTCAACATGTTTTTATCACCCCAAAAAGAAATCCCAAACCCATTGGCAATCACTCCCCACATGCCATCTCCCGTTGTCCTGGGAACCACTAATCTACTTTCTGTCTCTATGGATTTGCCTATTCTAGGCATTGTATATAAATGGATTCATGTAATATGTGACCTTTTGTGTCTGGCTTTTTTTTTTTTTTCATTTAGCATCATGTTTTTAAGGTTCATTCATATTGTAGCATGTACCAGTGGTTTATTCCTTTTATGGCCGAATAATATCTCATTGCATGCAAATATCACATTTTGCTCATTCGTTCATCAGGTGATCTGTGCACACAGTGGTATATTATTCAGCTATCAAAAGGAAAGCTGCTGTGAACATTTATGTATTTTGTAATTATGTATATTTCGTGCACAAGTAGGAGACTCACTTCTGAGCGGCCATTAGCCCATCACGTTGGGCTAATTTTTTGTATTTTTTTTTTTTTTTTTTTAGTAGAGACGGGGTTTCACTGTTAGCCAGGATGGTCTCAATCTCCTGACCTCATGATCCGCCTGCCTCGGCCTCCCAACATGCTGGGATTACAGGTGTGAGTCACCGCGCCCGGCCCCAAAGCCCTTTTAAAGGAGCAGCCATGATTGGTGTTTGTCTATTAGAACAGGCATGTTCCATGAATCCCACCCCTAACCCTCCCATGGGAATCTGTGACTCTGCTTTTTGCCTTGAGCTGGTTAGAAACTTAGGTTTAGTCTGCAAGGGATTAACCTCCCAAAGTCCCTTTTTTTTTTTTTTTTGGAGACACAGTCTCACTCTGTTGTCACCCAGGCTGGAGTGCAGTGATGCAATCTCGGCTCACTGCAAGCTCTGCCCCCTGGGTTCATGCCATTCCCTACCTCAGCCTCCTGAGTAGCTGGGACTACAGGTCCTGCCACCACGCTGGGCTAATTTTTTGCATTTTTTTTTTTTTTTTTTTTTTTTTTTAGTAGAGACGGGGTTTCACTGTGTTAGCCAGGATGGTCTCCATCTCCTGACCTCATGATCCACCTGCCTCAGCCTCCCAAAATGCTGGAATTAGAGGTGTGAGTCACTGCGCCCGGCCCCAGAGTCCTTTTAAAGGAGGTGAAACCCACTTTTATTTTTTTTATAAGAGACAGGGTCTTGCTATGTTGCCCAGGCTGGACTTGAACTCCCAGGTTCACACAATTCTCCCACCTTGGCCTCCGGAGTAGCTGGGACTATAGGCAAAAGCCAGTCTTTCAACTCTACCTGAATTTCCTTGACATACATTGAGACTCTAGAAATGAATCCACCTACAAACCTCATCCTGTTTGGAAAAATAATACTTCTCTCAGTATTCTTGCATAAATCTTAGCACATTTCTTCAAAGGCTTTCTTCCCTGCGTCAACCCTTCATCCTTTTTGTTTATTGGAACATGGTGAGGGCATACGCGGCGGTTAAGCACGCACAGCATGGTGTTGCCTTGGTTGGGGGAGATTCAGTGACTGATGTGACTGGGTTTCATCCACCAGTCAAAGCAGGACAGAACAATGAACCAGAAGGTCCCATACACAGCTAGGAAAGAACATCACCTTCTGTGCCAAAGCTGAGAAGCGGCTCTTTGCTCTCTTACTTTCTGAGTGCACTCCTGCAAAGCAAGGGCTATTAAAGACTGCATGCTTGGCATCTAGTCTCTCTTTCGTTCCGTTTTTACTCATGAGAGAGGACTACCTCCTTATTTCACAGTGTTTTACTTCAAAAACGAACCTCTTAGGATTTATGTCCTGAAGGCTCCATTATCAGTCCTGACACACAAAACCTGCCCAGCAAAGGACAAAGAAGCCATGTAACTGCTGTTCTATTTTCAGTGATGTCTGAGGACCACCACAAGACCCACATCCCACAGACCACCCAGATATCTATATTCTCTGCAAGTCAATGGTGTAGGCTTGTGGTTGTCAACCAGGGTGATTTTGTCCCCCAAAGAAGAGTCAGCAATGTCTGGAGACATTTTGGTTGTCAGAACTGGGGCAGAAGTGGAGGGGTGCTACTGGATTTTCTCTATTGAGCAGAGTCCAGGGATGCTGCTCAATATTTTACAATGCACCAGACAGCCCAACACAAAAGAATTAGCTGGCCCCAAATGCTGATGACATTGAGGCTGAGAAGCCAGTCCCTATGCTAAGCATCTCTCTTCACTGCGTTGAGACATGGGGATGTGTCTATTTACTGCACAGAAATTCATGTTAGCAGCAGAGTATAATCTCCCAGTCAAGAGCGATGCTTTATGACTCTCTTAGCATCCCTAATGCAGGGTTTGGAATTGGTTACAAGTAGAGAACAAATCTCTTCCATGTCTATGAATCACATTGTTCAATTAAGAGAGCTTATTTTAAATTGGAGAGGATGAATGATCACTGCCTCTGCTCTTTAGGTATCTATTTCATTGCTTACTGACAAGGCCAAACATTTCACGTCCCCCTATCCCCAAGTTCCTTGCTTTAATAACCTGCAGGGTCAAGACTGACCTACCTACTTACAACCTGCAACTTGAGTCAAACTAACACTGATTTTTTTTTTTTTTTTTTTTTTTTGAGATGGAGTCTCGCCCTGTTGCCCAGGCTGGAGTGCAGTGGCACGATCTCGGCTCACTGCAAGCTCCGCCTCCCATGTTCACTCCATTCTCCTGCCTCAGCCTCCGGAGTAGCTGGGACTACAGGCACCCGCCACCATGCCCGGCTAATTTTTTTTGTATTTTTAGTAGAGACGTGGTTTCACCGTGTTAGCCAGGATGGTCTCGAACTCCTGACCTTGTGATCCACCCGCCTCAGCCTCCCAAAGTGCTGGGATTACAGGCGTGAGCCACTGCACCCAGCCCCTAACCCTGATTTTGACAGCAGAATGATTCCGTGAGCTCCGACTAAGCTAGGCTTTGGGGAGGCAGTCATGTGGAAGTCGTCCCATCCTCAACATCCCCAGGGGCTCAGGAGCACGGACGTACGCTGAGATAATTTTCAGAACTGATGACCTCCATTGTCAATATATTTGGAACATCCTTGGAAAAGTAAATAATGCCTACGCTTTCTCTAAGGAATCCTGATCTTTATTTCAAGAAGGCTCAGTTAATTATGAAAGAAAACATCCATGAAAAGGAATGTTTATGAAATAGGTTTGATATTAGGCATTTGGTTTTGCATTTATTCAATGAATGTTTGCTGGGGCTTTATTTTGTGCCAAGTCATACACCACGGGCTGGGGATATAGCAGTGAACAGAGAGATGGAAAAAGGGCTTACCCTCGTGAATCAACACACTCATATTTGTAAAACCTATCTGCATATGTGTTTTTCATTTATGTTGGTAATTATTTTTTATTTCTTAAAATAGGCTTCCAAAATAACATCATAGCTACAAGAAACAAAGGTTCCATCTTCCACATCTTGACTTTTGGGTCTCATGAACTAATTTGATTATAAAGCAAGGGTTGCCTTTGAATTCACTTTGTGAAGTTGCAGACAAAATTCAGTCTGCTTCTTTTTGCTCATGGAAGACTGTCCTTTGTGAAAATGATCTTGCCAAGAAGGTTCATGCCAAGTTTACATGTATGTTATTAGTCCCATAAATATTTCCAAGAAGTCCAGGCCCCCTCAGTGAAGCCACTGTGCGAAGACCCATGGAAGACAGAAAGTCTCTGGGTTTCTCAGTGAGGAGAGATCATTCAAGGTCTCCCTGCATGTCCTCCATGAATTTCCCAATAGAAAAGAACAAGCCATGGACCTCGGTGATCCGACATTCTGTGTCCTGGGTGGTTTTCTCCTGTGATCTAACCAGCAGCCAAAGGTGGAGGCAGCTGGAGAGATCTGGATGATACACACACCACGTGTTCTTTATGCACTCATTGGCTGATGGGCATTTAGGTTGATTCCATATCTCTGCAATTAGTTATGTGTACACAGAGGCATATAGAGTGCTAGAATGGATGCTAGAGACTCAGAAGGGGAGAGGGTGAGAGGCTGTTCAGGGATGAAAAGTTACCTATTGGGTACAACGTATGCCAGTTGGGTGACAGGGGCACTAAAATCCCAGACTTCACCACTGTGCACTTCATCCCTATAGCCCCAAACCACTTACACCCCCTAAAGCTACTGCAATGAAAAAAATACAGTGTTGGTTCCCAAACTTCAGCGAGACTCATACCAACTTCACTATTATTCCCACATCTGTGTATATCCTCTTACATTATTTCCTTCTTGAATATTTTTTCCTTAAAACAATGATTTTAAGCATCAAAGTACATTTTAATTGCATTAAAATTATAATACATTATCTAGGAAGTGAAAACCTGCCTCTCCCACACGATTTCCATCACAGAATGGCAGCTCTGCCCTTCATCCCCAGCGTCCTGATGCTCTGTGCCTCCTTCACACAAGTGTGCCCACAAATCTCATCAGTCCTAGCTTTAAAATTAATCCAGAATCTGGACACTCATTTATACCTCTGCTGCTGTTATCCTGATCCCAGCCTCTGCCTTCTCTCACCTAGATTACTGCAATACATAAAAATAAGTTACATCGTGACATTCCTTATTCCAAACCTTCCAGTAGTCCCCATCTCACCTGGAATAAAAGCGTTTACAACGGCTCACAAAGTCCAAGGTGATGTGAATCCCAGCTCCCCTCAGAGCTCACCTCCCCCGACCTCTCCTATCTTCCATTCTGTTTCAGCCACATTTGTCTCCTTACTGTTCCTGAAACAAACCAAGCAAGTGTCCCCAGGACTTTTGCACATGTTTCCCTGCCAAGACCACACTTGATTCAAAAGCCACTTTTTCAAGAAAGCCTGCCTTGACTGTCCCCTTAAATTGTATTCTCAGCACTTTCCATTCTTCCTCCCTTGTCCATTTTTTCCTAAGCCACTTATCACTATCTATTGTGTTTACTTGGTTATTATTATTATTTTATTATTATTATTACTGAGACAGAGTGCCACTCTTGTCACCCAGGCTGGAGTTCACCGGCATGATCTTGGCTCACTGCAACCTCTGCCTCCCGGGTTCAAGCCATTCTCCTGCCTCAGCCTCCCAAGTAGCTGGGATTACCAGTGCCCGCCATTCTGCCCAGCTAATTTTTTTGTATTTTTAGTAGAGACAGGGTTTCACCACATTGGCCAGGCTGGTCTTGAACTCCTGACCTCAGACAATCCACCCAGCTCGGCCTCCCAAAGTGCTGGGATTACAGGTGTGAGCTACCACACCCAACCCAATTTTGATTATTTTTATCTTCCCCCACTAGGAAATCAGCTTCACACAGGCAGGGGGGTCGCCGATTCCATTCAGGGCTGTAGAATAATGCCCGACAAATGGGCAGGGGTCAGTCCATATTAATTGAGTCAATACTTACCAAGTGAATGAAAAGAAATATCGTATCCACAGTGAAAATGGAAAACCACTGTTTTGTTTGTTTAGCATTTGGGCTATCAAAAGAAAATAATTATAAACAATGAAAGCAGAACAAAGTTTTAAAATTCCAGCTAGAAAAGGAGAAGGCTTGGAAACAGTGACCTGTCTTTCTTTTTGCCAAAAAAAAAAAAAAAAAAAAAACAAAAAAAAAAAAAACAAGATAAGTAGGGGCTCTCAGGATGTTAGAGGTATGCTAGCAGAAAACAAAACTTTTCATTGTAACATTATAAGAACTGAATGACAACTGAACACAAAGCCTGTATACACTCTGCAATTCCATGGCGCTTAGCGTCTAGCATTGAACATCTCTTGTACACAGCTGTGAGCCAACACGCGGAAGTCCAGAGCCTTCCCACCCACCCTGGAGAGTGTGCCGTTCATAAAGCTCATTTTATGCAGGATGGAATTCCAGGGACTCTGTCTTCACCAGCTGGCTGGAGGCTAAGCTCTCTGAGGGCCTCTCGGATGTTATCTAGCTTAAGGCAGATGGTGCTCAAATACCTACGGGGTTCTTGGCAAATACTAGATTCAGAAAGAAGGGCATGCAGTCTTGGAGACTGTACTAACTACACCCTTCGGTTGTGTCACTTCTTGGCACACACGCGCATTTTGATTATGTCTATCTTGCCTACTAGAACATGAGCTTCACTCGGACAGGAAGCTTTGCCTGTTTCATTCACTGCTGTAGAACAATGCCTGGCAAATGGGCATGGTTGGATACTTGCACATTGCATTGATGATATAGAAACACACAACGTATCTAGGGGCCTGCAAAGATGGGCATCTCTGCACAGGAAGGAAGTTCTCTGTATTCCCTAAAAAAAAAAAAAAAAACCCCAGAGAAGCAGACCGAGCTCATCTTTTCCTAATGGACACTGAGAGACTTGGGCAGGTGTTCAAGGAACTAATTCTTCCAACTGAACTTCCTTGCCTTTGAAAATGTCTTCAGTCACAGATAAGCTGGACAGAGATAAGGTGTCCTAAGACCTACATTCTGACCCAAACATCCTCTGTGGTTTGGTTAATAATGTTATGCCAATGACCGTTTCCTGGCCTCAATATTGTACTATGATTATATGAGGTGTTACTACCAGTGGGGGAGGGGTCTACGGAAGATCACTGTATTATTTTTGGAACTTCTTACAAATCTGTAATTATTTAAAAACATAAAACCTTAATTTTTTTAAAGAAAAACCTTCAGCCATGTTGGGAAAACAGGAGAATTGGAGAGAGGGGGAGAGAAAGAGGGAGATTAAGGGAAGGAGAGAAACAGAGAGACTCCACACAGAGCAAAATTCCAGTTGACACACTGTTGCCTGCTGATCATTTTGGCAACTCACATTAAGCCAAGACTCTGAAATGTGTATGCCGTCCATAACGTCCCTTTTTAATTACTGAAATTCCATCTTCAGAATAAGAACGAACCTCCAAGACGGGTCTTCAGATGGTTGGTTTGTTCCCTATTCTTTGAATTCCGACATGCCTGAGACACAAGGACTGGCATTTGCACATGTGTTTGGGGAAACTCTGCTGCTCAGATTTTCTCATGAGCAATTGCTTTTAGCTCTTAGGAAATTTGCTTCGAATTTAAAACCTGAGGTAAGGAAATATAACACGTGCCATATCTTGGTGAACAGGGAGTGAGGCGGATCTTCTCTCCCCAGGACTTTGATCTGTGTGACGGGAAAGATCAGAAGGGAGGGAATAGAGCTGCTGCCCTTGACGGCACTAAGCAGTGCCCTTTCATGTGACTAAGTCTTACCCCCAGAACCACGCCATTAGTAACCTCTGTGCTACAAACGCTCCTGTCACTATACTAAGACACTGCCCTTTAAACAACATCATAGGACAATGGGAATAATAGAATTTTCAGAATAAATTTAGTAGTTGTTTCACACAACACACAATGTCCACTTACTGCGAAGACAGAATTCAATGCTTATTGAAGGTTTGATGGGTGTTTAAAAACAGCCCTGTTAGTAATATTCAATGTTGACAGAGAAGTTTCAGTGCACCAGACACTGTTATGAGCACCTTGCAAATAAATATTAGTCCACTGAATCCTCACAACCCATGGAAGCAGGTACTATAATTACATCTGCTTTAGAGAGGAGGAAACTGAGGCACGCAGAGGTTAGTTAACTTGCCTATCATCACAAGTAAAAGGCTGTAAGTAAAAGAGATGGGATCAGAATTGAGGTCAGCTGGTTGGAAGACCTTTGTTCACCACCACCATGACTCTCTTTGTGATGAAAAATTCAGAAAACAGATCCTCCTCTCTGAAGAGCCCTATCTAAGCATCCCTTCCAGGTGCAGCTGGAAGGTTGTGCACCTCAGACCTAGGGACCCAGGTGGCTCGGCTTGAGCTCACCCTGGTAGACACCAGACCCTGCATTTCCCGAAGAGGAACATGAACGAAGTGCAAGGGGGAAGATGATGACTCTAAAATTTTACAACGACTTAGCATGACATCAGTTCCCCGTCTTTCTGTCTCCAGCTTCCGAAGCCAGACATAGTTGCATTTATTTCGTGATTGATCTGAAACTTAGGGGGCAAAGGGACTTACCAAAAATTAAACTCAGATCTCCCAGATCAGTACCTTTTTTTTTTTTTTTTCTTTGAGATGGAGTCCCGCTCTGCTGCCCAGGCTAAAGTGCAGTGGTGTGATCTTGGCTCACTGCAACCTCCACCTCCCAGGTTCAAGTGATTCTCCTGTCTCAGCCTCCTGAGTAGCTGGGATTACAGGCACATGCCACCATACCCAGCTAATTTTTTTGTATTTTAGTAGAGATGGGGTTTCACCATGCTGTCCAGGCTGGTCTCAAACTCCTGAGCTCAGGCAATCCACCCGCCTCAGCCTCCCAAAGTGCTAGGATTACAGGTGTGAGCCACTATGCCCAGCTGATCAGTATCTTTTTGAATCCAAGCCAGGGGGAAACAAACACAATATGCAGATCCTTTTATCTGAATATTGGCTTCCTGGCCCCTCAGTGACAAGGTCATGATACTTTCAATAAGCTCCGGATACACTGACAGCGAGACCTGTTCCTTCCCAGCACGTCCCTCACTGACCACCAAGGTTCACAATGCCAGTGCCATGCGAATCCTTTGTACAATAAATCTCATAAAAAGATGTAGGATTTCATGACGTTGCTGAAAGGGATGGCATAACAGTCCTCCAAGCATATCCAAAAAACACTGGCAAATGAAGATCTGCAAAATTGGTTCATTTAAAAATTGAAAGGCAAAACTACAAAGACGATGACAAGATGTATACTTCAGAAGACAGTTATTTAAATCTGAAGGACTAGGATGAGAAACTAATGGAAACCTCTGAACCTTTTTATAAATGAAAAAACAAAAACAAGCAAAACAAAAAAACTTCAAAAATAAGCATCCTTATAGTCATATTACAAAAGTTAAACAGAAATGAAACATGGTGTGATAGGCTATCATTCTAGCTTGCAAATCAAATATTTTTCCAAGCCACTCATTCAAAATGTGATTAAGGCTTTACTCTGACGAGAATTCTAACAAAACATAGCTGCCATTACAACCTAACTCCCTAACCATAACAGGAAAAAAAACTTATTTTTATCCAATTTATTTTTTAAACAAATTTCAAACAAATACTTTTTTCATTATTATGACAGTTTAGTCCACATTTTAAGAGGATTTGCTTTAAATGAATTTTACCCCAGTATTAATTATCCTCAGAAAACATGTGCTCCTGTACCAAATTTTAGAATCATTATACAGAGTGACAGAGCAGCCCTGTTAGAGCTTGGATGCTGCTCTCTGTTGAATCTGCAATGGTGACAGTAGGTGGATTATCCCGCAGCTTTGTTTATTTGTTTTATAAGATGGAATACCTTTGCTGAAGAGTTTTATGTCCGGCATGTTTGCTTAACTGTTGCTTAATTCATGCGCTAAGGCCTCCCAGACACTAACTGGCAACATTTAACATCACCTAATTAAAAAAAAAAAGGTACTATGCTTGGCTCTTTCCACGTATATACCCAAAGTGAGATCTCATCACTCCTCTGCCTTTTCTTGGGCTTCTTGAACATGGACTTTCAATCATGCAACTCCAGTGATATCACAACAAAGGATCCACAGCAGAAAAAGAATCACGTCCCTCTCCACGTGTGAGGATAACTGAAGGTCTAGAGAGGCGGATGACTCTGTCTAGATCCTTTTGGATATAACTTCCGCCCACCCTTTGCCTCTTCTTCCCTCCATAACCCACGGTGGAAGGAGAGCTGTTGACAGTATGTGGGCAGGTGCATAATTAGCCTTCCCCTGTTAATGCTGAACAGTGCCTGAAGATAGTGAAAACCGACGCTTCCTGCATATCTATCTGCCAGTCTCACACCAGCCATGACAAAGATGAGCAGGGACAAGCATGGCACCTACCTCAAGATGAAGAAGTCCACGGAGGAATTGCTGGAGATGGTGACATAGGCCGTGACCACGTCTCCCTGCTTGACTGGCCTGGAAGGCAGCCAGATGACCACGTTACCATCCAAACGCAGCTCGCTGAGCTGGGCGCTGTCCTGGGCCCGGTAGAGGCCGACCGTGCCGATCCTCTGCAGGTGGGACGTGGTTTCCTCCAGCCCATCCTTTCCTGGACGGATGGCGTTGCCCTTCCTGAAGTCACCCCCGGCACAGTCCCCTCGCTCGCTTCCTGGGTGCACGGTGTAGTAGAGCTCCACGGGGGTCCCCTCCGGCTGGTCCACGAACTTCTTCCTCCCGGCACCCAGCGTCGGGGCACTGAACCAGCTGGACAGGAGCTCCAGCTCGGCCACACACAGCCCCAGGTCCCCCTTCAGCCGGCAGCTGCCCCGCACCTCTCTGGTCTCTCGGAAAGCAAAGAGCCTCAGGCACGGCAGCTTCTCCCCGGCGCTGCGGTCGTCCCAGTCTCTGCCCACGATGTGGAACAGAACCTGCACTTTGGGCCGGCTCAGGTAGACTCTCTCCCGCAGGATGTGGGCTTTCAGTTTCCAATCAAAACTAAACTTACTGGTTGGACCTAGAAAGTTTGAAGTCAACATCAAGTCCAGAGGCACAACCTTTTCCACAGAAAAGGGTCCGTAGCTGGCATTGAGCACTGGGGGCTGCCTGGTTTTGTAGGTAAAGAAGGACTCCACCCTCGACTGCAGGCTGGAGTTGCGCAGCAGGTCCTGGCCGGCTTCCTTGAGGAAGAAGGAGGTCTCTGCTCGGAGGATGTGGTAGCTCACAGGTAGGTAAGGTGGCAGTGAGGAGAACCGCTGTATGTTGTCTGTGACCCCGTGACCCTCTATCACTAGAAAGGGAAACAGAAAAGAAAAGAAAAAAATCAAAGACACGATTATTAATGGGCTGCTCATTAGCTGTTAGGTCTGTAGGCCATTTAGAAATGAAGGATAGAAATTCTGAAGTCCACTGGGCTAGAATTTTTATATTCTTTCTGGAATAAGTCATTAAAACGATTCTACATGGTCGGTGAATTATGCATAGACTTATATTAGGTTGAAACATGTGAAAATGAGAATTCTGTAGAGTAAGATTCGTTGAATGGTGGCAATTTCATAGAGTTCAACTTAACAGAATGATGGTAAATTACCTATAGGAGTAAAGTGGGTATTTTATGAATAATTGGCATGAGTTTAAAATGTACTTAATGGCACTGGTACATAAATAGCAAAACAGGCCAATGTATAAAGTCCATAAATAAACCTAAGAACATATGGAAGTTTAGTCAGTGATAAAGGTAGCATCTCAAATCCGGAGGTAAACATAGTCTTTTTTTTCTTCTTTATAATTTTTTTTTTTTTAAATAGAGATGGGGTCTCACTATTTTGCCCAGTCTGGTCTTGAACTCCTGGGCTCAAGCAATCTTCCAACCTCGGCCTCCTAAAGTGCTGGGATTACAGGCATGAGCCACCGCCTCTGCTGCAAACGTTGACTTTTAAATCATTGGTGCTAGGACAACTGTACAACCATTAAGAAAAAAGTAGATCCACACCCCACACCATACATAAGACTGAACTTCAAATGGATCAGCAATATAAATCAAAGAAGTTATATCTTTCAAGCACTAAAGAAAACCTGGATGAATTCCTCTATAACCTGGCTGTAGGAAGAGCTTCACAATTATGACTCAAAATCTAAATGCAATTTAAAAACTTTGCCTATATAATTTAAAAAATTGCTGGGAAATGACAAGCTGGGAGAAAATATTTGCAACACATGTATCACATTAAAAGGGCTAATGGCCCTAATATACAGATCTTGAAATTTGAGGAAAAAGATTTTTAAAAATTGAGAGAGAAGTGAGTAAAGGATATGAACAGATAGTCACAAAAATATATTAAAATTGTTTATATATAGATATATATATTCAAAACTAATGAGCATCACTCACAATTAGAGAAATACAAATGAAAACTACAAATACCACCTCTTACCTATAAGACTGACAAAAATGACCAAGTATAACACACACTGTTGGGAAGTCGACAGGCAATAGGCAGTCTTAGTGTATTGCTGCTGAGAATGAAAAGTGGTACGACCTTTCTGGAAGGGAACTTGGCATTACATTTGCATTTTTCTTTGACTCTTTCATCTTACTTCTAGGAATCTACTCTGAAGATACACCTCTGGCAATTAGAAAACACATACACACAAGATCATTTATTGCAACACTTTTTTTTTTGAGATGGAGTCTCCCTCTGTCACCCAGGCTGGAGTGCAGTGGTGCGATCTCAGCTCACTGCAAGCTCCACCTCCCGGGTTCACGCCATTCTCCTGCCTCAGCCTCCCAAGTAGCTGGGACTACAGGTGCCCACCACCATGCCTGGCTAATTTTTTTGTATTTTTAGTAGAGACGTGGTTTCTCTGTGTTAGCCAGGAGGGTCTCGATCTCCTGACCTCGTGATCTGCCTGCCTGGGCCTCACAAAGTGCTAGGATTACAGGCGTGGTGGCTCACGCCTCAGAATTGGTTTTAAATGCAAAATATTTTGACACAACATTCATACCTCTATGTAGAAAAATGGTTGAATAAACTACAGTAAATCCACATAGCAGAGTATCACGAGCTGCAATAAAAAAAGGAATAAGATCTGTATGAAGCAATATGGAGTGCTTTCAAAAATATATTGATAAGTTAAAGAGCATGGTGCAGAAGGCTATCTGACTACACTAATTTCTGTGTAAGATAGAAGGGGAGTGTATTAGTCTGTTTTCACACTGCTAATAAAGACATACCCCAGACTGGGAAATTTGAAAAAGAAAGAGGTTTAATGGACTCACAGTACATGGCTGGGAGGCCTCATAATCATGGAGGAAAGCAAAGGAAGAGCAAAGGCATGTCTTACATGGTGGCAGGCAAGAGAGCTTGTGCAGGGGAACTGCCATTTACAAAACCATCAGATCTTCTGAGACTTACTCACTACCCCAAGAACAATATAAGGGAAACTACTCCCATGATTCAATTATCTCCACCTGGTCCTGCCCTTGAACCATGGGGATTATTACAATTCAAGGTGAGATTTGGGTGGGGACAGAGCCAAACCATACCAGGGAGATAAGAAAATGTCTATGTATTTGCTCATTCATGTAACACACATGAACACACAAGAAAAGAAATCAGAGTCTATAAGGTTGGTTATCAACAGGTGTTGGGTGGGAACCAGGCAGAAATAAAGGGGGTTGAGGATGGGGAGGAAAGATGGAGGGTGTATCTTTTTTGTATAGTTCTGACCTTTGGAATCATGTTAATGTTTGACATATGATAATAATATCAACACGGGTAAGTAAAAACCCTGAATTGGTCACAAGTGGAAAGAAATGAACTTAATTATATTTCAAATGAATATCAAAACCACACTGAAGGAGGGTAAGGGAGAACTAATCCAAGTAATTTTGGACACATATTTGGTCTTTTTTTAATTCCTCATATCTCCCTTAGAGATTTTGCCGTTTATGTTTATTCATTTGTTGGAAAAAATAGTAACAAGAGAAGCCATTTTTCTCATGTTACTCAGAAATAATGAGTTAATGCCCACCATATTATTATTCCTAAATTCATTAGATTCTTTGATAATCTTGACCCATCTGGGTGGAGAGTGACTTTTAGTCATTGATCACCAAAGACACTATCTTGTCATCATCGCCGCCTTTCTCAGCTGGGGAGAAAGTGTTTGTTATTAACTTTTCCAGGTGAAACGAGTTAGCAGAATGAATAAGCGTGTCACCCTCTCCCCACTGGGTGGGAGCCCAGTTCCAAGGCTCAGATCCCTCTGGCCCCCTCCTGAGATTCAGCACACCAAGTGGCGATACCAATGGGGGTGTAAACCACTTGGCTCTGGGTTCTGCATCTGTTCAGACCTGACATCGCAGACTGCTCACCCTGGGGCTCCACCCAGCCTGCAGATGAGTTTTGCTTGGCCCACTGTTTTTTTTAAAAAAAATCTTTATAAAGTGAAACTCAATTTTTAAAAACTGGGGAGTCTCTGGGTTTCCAGCTTGTCTTTGAACATGGGAGGAACTTGCAACATTTGGGCTTTCTCCCCACACGGCGACGACGGGAGGAGGTGACTTACAGCCCCAGTGTTGCTGTCATCCTACATTCAGCCCACTGTGCACCATGGAGCTGCCTGCTTGTCCCTCAGGTGCTTATGAGTTTGAGATTCCTGATTTACAAGATTTAGCTGGCTAAGTCGCTGAATATTGGGGGCTCACAGGCTCAACCTCAAGGTAGGAAAGCACAGCATGTCACCCCTCGCTTCCAGGGTTTTTTGTAACCATCCCTGACATCAACAGAAGGACCACCAGCAGCCTCCTTGCTGTTTGAATATTTTCTTTGCTAAGATCCCCCATGGGCTTATGCTACATGAGGGCATGGCTAAGAACTTGCTACACACTCATGACCCAGAAACTTCAATTGCCCCAAGTCTAACTTTGAAAACCCAAGAAAGCCCATCTCCTTGTTTCTGTCTTTTAAAACCCCCAGAAAACCCAAACAAGACTGCATTCGTATATTGAGAGAGGAGATGGGAGTTGCTCTCTCCTTCTTTCCAGCCTTCCCTCCTGTCCCTTCTTCTCAGTGCAGCCTGCGCAACACGCCAGCATATGGGGCAGCCTGGCTCTGCTGTCCTCTGGAAGGACCCTAATCCTTTTCCCGGCAGGGACACTGGCGAGCAGATCAAAGCTGCCTTTGGTGCTGCAGCCAAATGGACTTGGATTGTCAAGATGGCTTTTCAAAGAAATAACATTCTCTCCAGTTCTCAGCCCAGAGGCCTTGTTCTGGGGTCACCAGCAACAAGGGCACATTTGCCTCCCTCTCTTTAGGGATGGCTCGGCACTTCCATTTTAACCCCCTAATTTCAGAATCAGCTTAAAACATGCGCAAAAGGCCCTGCCGAGGTACGACATTCCAGAAAGTCTGACTCTCTGTCCTTAAACACGGACTATTTAGGCAACTTGTCATGGTTTGTAAAAACCAACAGACGAATTGCCACATCTGATGCTTTTATTTTGAGGTATTTATCCCAATCCAAAAAAATCCTCTTAAATCTTGAAGTGTAGGGACTTAGAGACTCATCTGTTTGGAGAAGGTTATGAGCCAAGGGCTCTGTGAAGGGGCGGGGCACAGGACTCCAGGCCCATCTGCAGCGGGGGCATTCGCCAACAGAAAGCATTTGTCAACAAGCTGTTTTGTCATTCTTCATTCTTCCTACACATAAAGATTCCTTTTCTCTCCTTCTCTTAATGGGAAAAAAGTCTAAAGGAAACCCGTTTGCTTTTAAGCTGAGTTTATTTTCTATAAAATACAGATGGAGTAGGCTTGTGGTCTTGCCTCCTGTCTTAGGGTTCTTCCATTCTTTGAACAGGTCCCTGTTTATCCTTCAGATGAGGAAAAATGAGAAGGGATGAAGTGAAGTGAAGCCTAGCTCATCCCTTCCTGTTGAGCCTCATTCTGAATTCTTCCAGCTCACAGGGGATTTGACTTGAGTCAAGAAGTGACAGACACCATAAAGAAAGGAGCAAGGCCTTGTACAGTGGCTAAGGGAGCTTCAATTTCCATAAAGAGGAGAGACAGACAGAGACAGAGACAGAGAGAGAGAGATTGAGACTGGTTGATCTAGGTATTAGCATAATCATAATAACAATGGAAGAGTAATTATAAAATGGCACCCCATCTCCTGTATCTACATACTTATCTACAACCTTTGCACGAGACTTTGCAGTTCTCCCATCAAGAGGTGGAGTCAATTTCCCCACTCTTTGAATCTGGGCTGCCTTGTGATTTGCTTTGGCCAAGAGAATATGGAAGAAATGACAGTATGCCTCTTCTGGGCCCAGGTCTCAAGGGGCCTTGCACATTTCCACTCTGCCTCTTTTGGATGCCTGATAGTAGGAAGAAGAACAAGCCTGGGCCAGCCTGGAGAAAAGACCACATGGAGAGGAGCGGTGTGATCCCAGCTGAGGCCATCCTGCATCAGGCAGCCCATGCCCAGCCCCAAACAAGTGAGCAAGTTCAGCCAAGATCAGAAGCCCTGAGACTCAGGAGGCCTTGTACATGATTAAGTCTCCACATTTCAGGGTGTTTCATCATGAGACAATCCCTGACGGAGCAACCAGCAGTCATCAAGAATTGACCTTATGTATGAGTCCACTTTCATACTGCTATGAAGAAATACCCAAGACTGGGTAATTTGTAAAAGAAAAAGAGGTTTAATGGACTCACAGTTCCACAAGACTGGGGAGGCCTCACAATCATGGTGGAAGGTGAAGGAGAAGCAAAGGCACATCTTACATGGTGGCAGGCAAGATAGTGTGTGCAGGGGAACTGCCCTTATAAAACCATTAGATCCCGTGAGACTTATTCACTATCATGAGAACAGCATAAAAACCCACCCTGATGATTCAACTACCTCCCACCAGGTTCCTCCCATGACACGGGGGGATTACGGGAGATATAATTCGAGATGAGATTTGGGTGGGGACAAGGCCAAACCATATCACCATGGTCTAGGTATGTTTTTAAATGCTTTACATGTGGAATCTCAATTAGTTCTTCACAACCATCTCATGGGGTAATATCATGATGACCACTTCTTATACAAGAAGAAATTGAGGAATAGGGAAGGTAAATAATGTTGCCCCAGATCTCCTGGTTGTAAGTGATGTAGCTTAAACTCATGACTGGCTGTCTGGTTCCAGAGGTTCTGGTCCACTTGGCAACAGGGCTCACCTTGCTCTACTCCCTGCCTCCCACGTGCATGAGGATTCATTGAGATGATGCCTACAAAGTGTTTAGCAAGTCTCTGACTCATAATAAGGGTGCAAGCAGTGTTATAGCTTAATTATTTCTTAGTACGTCCTTGTTCCAGAGTTTTAAATTTATTATCGAAGTTTAAATACACCTTGCTCCTTCATATCTCCAGGGTCTCACACATGGCCACTCCTTCTGCCTAATTAATTTCCATTCAGTTTCCAGATCCACCTCACCTCTTCTATGAATAGGAAGCCTCCCTGACTTCCACACGAGGTCCAGTGTCCCTCCCAAAATACCATGCACCTCTCTTTTATATCTTTTCACACAGCTGTAATTTTATATTTGCTTGTGTGCATGTTTGGTTAATGACCATCTTCCCTAACAGACTGGAAGCTCCATGGGAAAAAAGGATAGTGTGTTTATCCAGCAGCGTGCCCTCCTGTCTTGAATATCATGTGACTCAGTGACAACTCATGCAACACTTGAGAAATGCATGAAGTTTGACCAACAGCCCAAACATGAAGCAAGCCAGATGGGGGAAGAAGCCACTTCACAAAACACAGCAGTAAGGTGTACAACGAGGGAAAATGTAGACACCATTTGTTGGAAGGCAGAACTTCTCACGTGTGGTAGGAAGAATTGCAGCCAATATCCATGGACATTCTGGCATCCGGTACCGGGAGATGGCGACTCTCTGCAGCCATTCAGTGTCAGTGCATCAGAGGTGCTGAGGAAACTTTCCCTTCAGGTAAGTACTTTCTTTGCCTCACATTTGCCTACTTTTAGGGCATATGGTCACCCAGAAGTAAACTAACAATTGTTGCAGCAGACAAGAACAATTATTCCTTTCCCCAGTAAAATAATGCACTAGCACCTGTCCATCGGGCTGCTGATAATTGACCAAGAACTTCTTGAGTACATACACGCCCAAGACTGCCTGGTGCAGCTCTCTGTCCACAGAGCTTTCAACTGAGGGTGGTGTTTCCTAAGCCTCACACCTCCCTCACTCTCATGACATGACCAGATAATGTATGCACTGTTAATCACTCCAGGAGCTTACTGATAATTGACAACTTTATAAATTAGAATTGAAAATAATGTACTAATATCAATGAATAATTTTGTTTAAATAATCTTACTGTAAATAAAAAACCAAGATCATATCCCCTAATTGCTGCCTATCTACAGCTCTGAGCCATAGTTTGCCATTTCTTTGTTAAGCAGGGAGAGTATCAAGTGTTGGGTGCCGAAGAGGCAGTGGCTACAAAATGAGATTTTCTCTTAGATAGACTCAGAATAATTCAAACAATTAAGCAGGAAATTCCCACTTTCTCATGTGGTTGAACAGGTGATTTCGCACCATGTCCAGGTATCTCCAACAGCCAACCACAGAGATGCTCATGTGAAGGGCTCCCCGACAAAGCTGTGCAAGGTCCATCTGCACCGTCACAGGCTGCAGCACTGTGTATGCCCCCTAAACTCACCTCTTATCTTGGGAAGCCCAGAGGTAGCAGATTAAGGAATCAGAGGTGGTTGCCAGCCTTTGCTGTGTGTTTTCTCCTGGAAACGTTATCTCCTGACAGCAAGGAAACAATTCCAGGGCTGCCACAGCATTGTGAGTTCTGACCAATGTCTTTCCTCTTACTCCAGTTCATCTGCTTGCACCAACATCTCCCAGAAAGATAGGATAATTGAGTCATTTTTATTGACCTGAAACAATACCCCTGGAAAAGTCCAATGCTGGTTTCCTATGGCCACGGGAGAGAGGCTGGGCAGTAGTTGACAGCTGCACCTGCCTATCTGGCCTCCATGCGGACAGCACGTTCACTGCTGTCTCTCTTCCTGTTTACCCATTTTCTTTATCTGTACTTGCCTGTCAGTGTTGGGGATATTGTGTCCTCCGTCGGTTGTTCATCAGAGAACTCTACCACAAAGCTGCTGCCGGAAATTGAGTTTTTGAGATTCTGAGATAGTGGACAAAGGAGACGGCCACGTCACTCAGCTCCCGGACAGGATAACACTGGGAGAATGAGCCTTTCCACTAACATGATGCACTGCCTTCATCACAACGCTCACTTTCAGACGTGTTGACCAGGGATGGGTTCTTTAGAGCTGATGTTCTCTGGGCTGGGACATAAAGGATGGGTAGGACCTGAGGAGGTTGAATGGAATATGGCAAGGCCACATCACTCAGTGCCCAGACAGGATAACACTGGGAAAATGAGCCTTTCCATGAACATGATGCACTGCCTTCATCACAATGCCCACTTTCAGACGTGTTGACCAGGGATGGATTCTTTAGAACTGATGTTCTCTAGGCTGGGACATAAAGGATGGGTAGGACCTGCGGAGGTTGAATGGAAAACGACAAGAATTCTAGGATGAAGAACAATGTAACCAAAAGATTGGGGAGGGAAAGCTCAGGATCCCAGCATGTGAGGACGGGAAGTCCATCCAGGCAGATGGGATGAAGCCAGGGGTTACTCTAAATGGGGCAGGCAGTGGATGCCCACAAATATACCTTGGTAAAAATACTAGGTCCTGCTTCCCTCTTGAATTGGATAAAAATAAAAATGACATCCCCTGAAATAATCGACAGGCACAAGTGGAATTGATTTAGGGTGTGCAAAGGACTTTCCAGAACAGCACCAAAGTAGGGGTTTCTCAGGAAAGGGTGATTTTCTTGAGAAACACGTGGTGACATCTGCAGACATTTTTTGGTTGTCACAACTGGGAGGGGGTTGTTACTGACATCTGGTTGGTAGGAGCCAGGGATGGTTCTAAAGATCTTACAATGCACAAGGCAGTGCCCCCGCCACACATAATTATCCAACCTACAATCTCAATAGCACTGAGGTTGACAAACCCTGATCTAACTTGATCCACATAGGAAGTCTGAGGTAGTTTGTCGGATATTACATACCTAGGAAGAAACAGGGGAAGGACTTTCATCAAAGCCTTCTCCAGCCCAGAAAGAAGAAATGTATCACAGTGGTTAGGAGTTCATGGAGTGACATGAAGTTCAACCATGAATCCTTGTCCCACAATTTCTTAGAGGAGGATTTTTTTGTTTTTGTTTCTTGGAAAGTACCTTAAACTCTTGAGCCTCAGAATCCTCATGTCAATGGTGGGAATCACATAAGACCATCTCACTTAAAGCAATACACTAAGCACTTAGCATGCTTAACAATTAGGAGTTGCTGTTGCTAGTATCATTATCATGACCATTATTTCAAATATGTTCACTAGTTATAGCAACAAGCTTTAAAAACTACAGAAATGGTGGGGGAAGGGTGACATCCATATATGAAAAAAAAATTGGGTGATGTCTATGTGAGAAAGAAAAATCTGAAATTAAGGGAAACGGCTCTTTTCAGGACTTCGGAGGTGTCTGCTGCATCAGGCATCTCTGGTTTACTCACATGATATGAGACACCTGCAGAACAGGGCTTGCCTTTCTCCATACGCCTCAAGGAGAGCCCTGATTGGATTTTCCTTCCAAGTCACTGCAGCTTACTTGAAACACCAGCCAACCTGAATATTTTTTCCTCTCTCCACTGGTGATTTATTAACATTCCCCAGACACAGAATGTCTCTCTCTGCTAAATATGGCTCATTGTTTCTTTTTTATTGAAACAAAAGGCACCTTGATAAATGGATTATTTGATTTCAATGCCTCTTCTGAACAAACCCCGAATATCCTTTGCTGAAATTACATAGCGCGGTTTGCAATTTCATAACCGTCAAACTTTCCTTTAAAAGAGCAGGTACTTATATTCCCCTCTGAGCCCCGGGGGGATATTTCCCCCCTTTTCTCTGGGAGAGCTCCAGCTCCATAATCACTTTCAGAGGCGACTCAGTCAGACTCCTAGAAGTACAGCAAAGGAGCTGTGCCTTTCAAAGACAAATGCTCTAAAATCTTCAGAATCTTGAACTTCATCAGCACAAGAAGGGTGCCTTGGGTAGGCACAGAGGGAAATATTTCCCAGGCGAAGTTATAAATCTAACACGGGCTGCTTTAACTGCATGGTGTCAGTGTTTCCGCAAGTTAAGCTCAGCCAGCGGCTTGCCTGGTGGCCATGTGGCTGATTCCTCCACAGCCTCCGCCTGCCCTCCCCTGCTGACCACCCACAACGTGGCTTGGAACCCAGGTCCATCCACAAGTGGGTTCTGATTGGCTCAGGCCGGGGCTCTCCCAGGACAGGTGCTACTCTAAGGGACGGTGTGTCAGCTTCCTATGCTGCTGGAACGAATTACCACAAACTTAGCGGCTTAAAACAACACACATTGTTTTTTTCTTTTTATATAGTCCTGGAGGTCAGAAGTCTAAAATCCAAGTGTCACTAGGGAAATAACACACACTGGGGCCTAATGGAGGTGGAGGGTGGAAGGAGGGAGAGGATCAGGAAAAATAGCTAAATGGATACTGGGCTTAATACCTGGGTGATGAAATAATCTGTACAACAAACCCAAATGACTCATGGTTACCTATGTAACAAACCTGCACATCCTGCACATATACCCCTGAACTTAAAATAAAAGCTAAAACAAAAACAAAAACAAAAAAACTCCTCGAAGTGTCAGGAGGGTTGTGTTCCTTCTGGAGGCTTCAGGAAAGAATCTGTTTCCTTTCCCATTTTCTGGAGGTCACCTGCATTCCTTGGCTTGGAGTCTCCCTCTTCTAAGCCAGCACCTCGGCAGCTTCTCTCACCCCTGACTTCCTGCCTCCCTCTACAGGGACCCCTGTGGTGACATCAGGGCCACCTGGATGATGCAGGATAATCCCCCATCTCAAGAGCCTTCCCTTAATCACATCTGCAAAGTTTGCAGTTTCCCCAGGCAGGTCACATATTTGCAGCCTCTGGCAATAGGGCTGGAAACATCTTTGGGGAAGGTGGCATTTTTGATTAGCACAGTGACTGCAGGGAGGAACACCACTGGCGTGTAGAGAGCGGCCAGTTCTGCTAGGTTTTCTGCACAGCACGAGACCGTTCGAAAACCACAAAGAATTGGCCAGATTCTGCATGGCTTTGCCCCACTGGACATTCACAGAGGTGAGGAACCCATCTACAGTGATCCAAGCAAAGAGCAGATCTTAAACATCCTCTAAATAATTGGGAGAAGGGCAACGATTTCACACACTGTATGTGTTCTAGAATTGCAACTACTGGGGTGGAGATCGGACTTCCACGAAACCTATCTAAAAAGTTGTTTGTCCTTTTTGAAAATTACATCCACAATGCCCAATCTGCGTGTGAAATTCAACTTGCTCCAACACAGCTGTACCAGTCTGCAACTGTGGCTGACACACCCACGGTGACTCCAAATACAGGAGCAAGTACCTGACCACTTCATTTGGTCTTCTAGATATACCTGTTAAAATATTACTTTACCTTGAATTATTTTTCCTCCCTATGACAGAGCACTATTCTGATTTGTTTTTAATTATGTACATATGTAGGTTATCAAATTATTTCATTTCGTGACTCATAAAGGTGAGGGTTGAGAATGACTGGTGTTAACCTAGGGGTTGGCAAACTTTTTCTTAAAGGGCCATGTAGTAAATATCTTAGGTTTTTGCAGGCTAGAAGACAAAAATCAGTATTATATAGGTACTTATATAATCTTTAAAAATGTAAATACCATGTTTAGCTTGCAGGCTGTACCAAAACAGGTGATGGGCTGGATTTGACCCATGGTCTGTAGTTCGTCAATCCCTGGTCTAAATCAAACAGGGCAATTCCAAGCTCATTCCCATTACCTGGTTCAGTTACACAGAGGCCTAAACCCATGATTCTCAAACAGAGGCGGTTTTGCTCCCAAGGGGACATTTAACAGTGTCTGGAGACTTTTTCCATTGTTAAGAATGGGGCTGGCGGCAGGGGGGCGGGCAGCCAGGTGTGGTGGCTTAAGCCTGTAATCCCAGCACTTTGGGAAGCCGAGGCAGGTGGATCCCTTGAGGTCAGGAGTTTGAGACCAGCCTGGCCAACACGGTGAAACCCCATCTCCACAAAGAAAAAGGCAAAAATTAGCCAGGTATGGTGGTGCGTGCCTGTAAGCCCAGCTACTCAGGAAGCTGAGTAAAGAGAATCGCTTGAACCCAGGAAGCGGAGGGTGCAATGATCTGAGATGGTGCCACTGCACTCCAGCCTGGGCAACAGAGCGAGACTCCGTCCCCAACCCTGCAAAAAAAAAAAAAAAAAAAAAGAATGGGGTTGGGGGCATCCTGTTAGCATCTAGTGGGCAGAGGGAGGCCAGGGATGCTGTTCAGCATCCTACACTGCGCAGAACAGCCCACCCACCAAATCATCCAGCCCCGAAGATCACTGTGCTGGGCTGGGAAAGCCCTGCCCTAGGCCAAACTGGGCCAAGGACCTATGAGGAGAAGTGTGTCAGGATTTCTGGGAAAGAAGGTCCCTCACTCTTTAGCAAACGCCTTTCACCCCAGGGGCCAATGCGTGAGCAAGTCTCCCCATAAATACTGTTATCCATCTGGAATCCATGCATGAGTGCCCAGAGACACGCTTAGCCATGGGCGGGCACAGTAAGGGAAGGGACCGTGCTTTTATCCCAGGGCTTGGCCCAGTGAGGGGCCTGGGAGAAGCTCGCCTGGATCTCACCTTGCTGCTGCCCTCCCAGCCATGTGAGCCAGCGGACTTCCTCAGTGCTCTCACCTTCAGACAAAAGCTTCTAAAAGGACACACCTTGCTTCATCCAAACTGCAGGAACTCTGCTTCGCAATTCATATAAAGAAGGAGTCGGCATCCTTTTTTCTGTAAAGGCCCAGGCAGTAGATATTTCAGGCTTTCGGGGCCAAACGGTCTCCGTTGCAACTCCTCAACCCTCTGTGACCGCAACCAGAGACCAATGTAAATAAAAGACTCTGTGTTCCAAGAAAACTTTCCTTTTAAATACTAGAATTTGAATTTCACATGTCAAAGAGACTACCACTCCATCAAACAATTTTTTTCCCAACCATCTAAAAACATAAAAATGTAAAAAAATTCCTAGTTTTCAGGCCACCACACCAAAACTGGTGGTGGGCTGGGTTTGACCCACAGGCCATGGTGTGGGGACCCCTGAGAGAGAGGAAGCCTTTCTGAGTCGTGTTTAGTGCATAGGAGAGCTTTCTTAGTGTTTCTTCCGCGCATTTTACAATCTGAATTACAGACCGGGTTTACCTCTTTGATTCAAAATGTAAACATGTTTTTTACTATGCCTCCAAAACAGTTTGGAAATGGAAACCAAAAAGAAAAAAAAAAATCAGGAGGGTTTAGAGTTGTATAATATAAGCATGTTACAGCAGAATTTAAATATCTGCATTTGCTGCTCACATAGCATATGGTTTGAGAATGTTTCGCTGTATCTATTCAAAGAGAGAGGCATCCATTTATCACAGATGGTGGCATTATTTATGATGGAAACTTACGTTAATCCTGAGAGTCCCAATTATCTCAATTCATATAAACAAAAAGGAGAGCATTCCTGTTCTTTATGATGGTCTTTTTCCTCAAAAATAAAGAGCTTATTTTTAATATAGTCCACATATTTTCTTTCCCACTAATTACAGATAATTAAAAACTTGTATGTACCACTGAGTCATCCACATTTTCCCCCCACATGTAAGTTTCATCTGCTTGCTAGTTAGCATCTGTAGTTTTGTTTGGTTATACCAGCATTTAGAATGATTATATTAATGACAAGTCTTAGGGGACAAAGTAGAAAATGCTTTCCTGATGGTTGAGTAAACAAAAAGAGAAAAGAATACACCAGAAGATAAAATCAATTTTCTCTTTCATTTTATAGCCTTTAACGTGTGAAAAGGACATTTAAACTGAGCTTTCCAAGAGGGAATGGGGAATTATAAGGGAGAATTCTGAACAGTCAGTGGAGAAAAATATCCCTTAAGTGGGAGGTGAAATCTTTTATCCTTGTGACACCTGGATTATCAAGACAGGAGGAGGACAAGACAGCCAGGAGGAGGACAAGACAGGAGGAGGACAACAGTAAAACCATCAGTCAGCACCGTGTCGGTCCAGGTGCTACCTATCATATATCGGCTTCTTTGTACTTTCAACAACCCTATGCATGAAGTATTTTTATTATCTCTAATTTTCACATACAGAGATTGAAGCCCAGAGAGATTGAGTAATTCAGCCAAGGTCACACAGCTAAGAATTCTGAAATCAGAATTTGAACTCAGGATCCCTGTGCTCACTTCTGCGCTATCCAGCCTCAGAGCACAGGCTTCATGTTATGTATTTTAAAATTTTATTCATTTCTTATTTTTCACATCAGATGGGCAAGGCGCCAACATCATAACAAGGTCTGAGGGAGACACGTCTCACACATGAGCGTGAAAAGCCAATCATCACCCTTATGGACTACAAAAGGACCTAGGCTTTATTTCAAATCTGTATCTCACTCTGGCTCCATTTTTCCCTGTGCAGAGAGAGTGTCAGTCCTCGGTAGACACAAAGGTTGCAGAACTATCACTGGCTGATGCTCAGGTCAGTCTAGAGATGCCGAATGCCAGCTTGCAAGTATGTACAGTTAGCATCGAAAGGTCAGGAGATGGAGCCCCTGAATCCAGCAGCGCCTGAAGCTGGAGGCCCCTGCACTTTTCTCCTCCATGGCTTGAGCCAGCCTGAGATGTCTTCTTATCACTCTTAACTGACTGATGCTCAGCATCTTGTCTGATGGATGAGGCCCCTGAGCTTATCGCGGTTCTTATTTAATATTGTATCGGCAAGACATCCATCTCAGTCTTAATGTTAATCGGGGGAAAAAATCAACAGAGGGATAGGATAAGGAACAGTCTTCCCTCCATCAACATTAACTAAGAGGCTTGTCTGTGCCCCATGCTGCCTTGCTTCTGTAGGGAGCACACAGATAATTAAACCGTGTTTATCAAACTCATGGGAGGCTGAGCAGAGGGGAGGTGGCCTGTCGCAATAGGGAAAGGCTCAGATGGGAAGAAGTCAGCATGGGCATATGATATGACAGGTGAGAGCAGACTTGCACCCTAATCATTGTTTAGAAGTAGAAGGTGGCCATGTGAGGAAAGAAGCAAGAGGACTCCAAACTGCAGGAGGGCAAGGTTGGAACGCAGAAGAGGGAGGTGCGCTGGAGGAGGCAATGTCCCAAGGGGAGGGGCGAGAGCAGTCCACCTCCATGGGAACCAACTTGTTATTTCAAATTGCGAACCCACAGTAAGAGCAAAAAGCAGACCCACCCTTCCGCTTTGTTTAATGGTGGTTTGTAAGTTTCCCTATGGAATAGAGACCCCCTCGTATGACCTTGCGCTGCCACCTGCCTTGCTACGCTGCTGCGGCTGGGTGCTGAAGGCCCCGATGGTTGCAATTGTTCCAGAAAGACGCACCTTCCTTTGCAAACTCACTAACCACAAAAAACGTCACTCACAAGGGAGACGGAATGAACCATGTTAGAAGACACACGGCGAAGCCCTACCCAGACCTTTCTCTCTCCATTATGGGACCAACGCCTTCAGGTCAAGCAAACCCTATGGTCCCTGGACACAGGTGGAGACACAGTTAGCTGGAGGAAGGGGAAGAAACCACCTTCTACCCACGCGGGAGGGCCAGAGAGATGTCCTGAGCCCCGCTACTAGAAGGCTACCCTACCCCAGGGCCAGTGAGGCTGGGGGGAGCAGTAGCACATCAGAGCTGCTGATGTGTGATGGGGGCACCTGATTGGAAGCCACTGAAGCCTCTGAGTGCCATCTGCTGACCTAAGATGCTCCCTGGCCAGTGGCTCCCCTAGGGTCACTCCCACTCCTGGGCACAGGCAGACGTGGCTAAGGTGTCCACTGCAGCTTTGCGCTGGATAGGAAATAAGAGAAGAACCTATCCACAATAAACTGCCTGAACACAGCAAACCCCAGGAGAGAATGCAGTCGAGAAAGAAAGAGAAGAGAGACAGAGGATAGGGCCCTGTGGAGAGGGCAGCTCCAGGCCAGCCTACCGGGCTCCCATCACACACAGCCTGGCCACTTCCTAGCTGTGAAGGTGGGTGCTCACTCAGCCTGTCTGCGCCCCTGTTCCCATCTGTAGAAGGAGCTTCATAACAGCACACTCCTCTTGGGACCATTTTGAAGATGAAACAACTTACTAAATACAAAGTGCTCAGTCCTGGCACATAGTAGGTCCTCAAAAATATTACCTATTAATATATATATATTTTTTACTTTAAGTTCTGAGATATATGTGCAGAACGTGCAGGCTTGTTACATAGGTATACACGTGCCATGGTGGTTTGCTGCACCCATCAACCCGTCATCTAGGTTTTAAGACCCACATGCATTAGGCATTTGTCTAATGCATGCAAGCATTTGTAATTCTCTCTCTCCCCTTGCCCCTCACCCCGCCGACAGGCCCCAGTGTGTGATGTTCCCCTCCTGTGTCCATGTGTTCTCATTGTTCAACTCCCACTTACAACTACCTATTAATTTTTTACTACTATTTGGAAGCAGCTGGCAAGGAGAACTACACGTATTAGCATAGAAAGATCTCCAAGATGTGTTATTGGGTGAAAACAATGTTAATTACGTAAAAACAAATAACCACGATAATATAATTACATTTTCTTTGTAGTTTTCTTCCCCCCACAGAACTTTAGAGAAACACTACCCAGAGCTTATTCAACGGCTTCGTGAATTCACTAAGGACCCCACACCCATGTATCTTTCTGTACCACCAACTCTACTAAAGGGCTTCATGCCTGTGACCACAACAAAGCTGCTACCCATGGAACCATCGCATCTGACTTCCAGGAGAAACAAATTAAGGGCAAAATGTCTGTATTAGGTAAGTCTATTTACTTAACTTTTTTTTTTTTATTGGCTCCGGTAACTCAGTGAACATCAGTTTATACATTCTTGCCATCCTGGCTCATAACTGCACCTACTACAAGGGGGTCTGGGAAGGAGATTACACTTGGTCCTCAACTTAGGATACTGCAACGTAGGATTTTTCCACTTTATGATGGTGTGAAAGTGATACCCGTTCAGTAGAAACTGTGCTTTGAATACTCATGCAACCATTTTGCTTTTCACTTTCGGAACAATATTCAATAAATTACATGAGACATTCGACACTCTATCCTAAAATAGGCTTTGTTTTAGATGATTTTCCCCAGGTGTAGGTTAATGTTAAGTGTTCTGAACATGTTTTAGGTAGGCTAGACTGAGCTGTGATGTGTCATAGGTTAGGTGTATTAAATGTATTTTCAAACTTAGAATATTTTCAATTTATGATGGATTTATCAGCACATAACCCCATCATAGGTAGAGAAGCATCTGTATTTTTAGTTGGGCACACTGCCACCTCCAACAAGTTTAGTATTCAGTAAGTAAGGAAGGAGGCGAGAGTGGATATTGTGTAGATAGTTACCATTATTACACCATTATCACACAAGGAACATATCATTTATGCTAAAACAATTACATTAAAACAACTATAGTGATATTAATATTTATATAACAGTATAGCTTAATATTATATTAATTTTAATACATTAAAATGAATGAAATGTATATTTAAATATGATCTTTAGTATTCTATTATTACCATAAAATATTAATAAATTTAATACAATAATTACGTTACAATAACAAGAACAAAAAACTGAAACACAACACTATGATTGTATATATGTATATATTTATGTGTGTTTGTGTGTAAATATGTACTCACCACACATATAAATGTTTAGAAAAAAATTATAAACAGTAAATCACACTTACAAAAGTGATTACCTAAGAGGAGTAGAAGGGAGATGAGATCTTTGGGATGGTCACATGTATTTTAGGTTTACTAGATTTTTTTTTTTTTTTTGGAAAATAAGGGAGACTGTACTCACACATTAGTTGTGCAATTAACATGCTGCCTTAAGAGAGCTTCCCTTGGCAACAGAGCTACTATTGCCTGATTTGGTCGGCTGAAAACAAAGCAGATGCATATCCTATCCTGTGTATGCTTCGTGTGGTTCTCCAACAGCTGCACACACTTTAAAGGTAGAATTTCTTATTTTTTCCCTCCTTGTTCTTTGCTATTCTTAAATATCTATCTTCGAAGAAGAGAAAAGGTGATGAATTTAACATGAATATATGAGCATCCAACATCTCTTAGTTTTCTTCTGTGACAAAAAGGGGTCACTAGATGTGCGGCTAAAGGAAAGGACTTTTTCCTTTGTGAGCACCCAGCATGCTGCTCAGGTGGGTTAACCCAAGTTGTGCTTGCTTTACAGCTCTGGCAACCCCCTTTCTGTGCCTACCCATGTTATCAAAAGTCCTTAGAAAAGTTTGTTCCCTTTCCTGCCTGTGAAGAAACCCAGAAAGCACCCAGCAGAGGATGCTCGCTTCCCAGTATCAGTTTTCTTCTTGTGTCTGGAATCCCTGTTTTCTTCGGGAATGCCATATGGCTGTCTGATGTGGTTTGGCTGTGTCTGCACCCACATTTCATCTTGAATTCCCATGTGTTGTGGAGGGGACCCAGTGGGAGATCATTGAAACATGGGGGCAGGTCTTTCCTTTGCTGCTCTCATGATAGTGAGTCAGTCTCATGAGATCTGATGGTTTTTAAAAGTGGAGTTTCCCTGCACAAGCTCTCTTCTTTTGTCTGCCACCACGTGAGACATGCTTTTCACCTTTCCCCACGATTGTGAGGCCTCCCCTGCCTCGTGGAACTGTGAGTGCATTAAACTTCTTTCTTTTGTAAATTGCCCAGGCTTGGGTATGCCTTTATCAGCAGTGTGAAAATGGACTAATACATCGTCTTTAAAGAAGTGCATATCTCAGCCTTGCGTGCCCTTAAGGATGGCTGTGTGCCAACATCCAGGCCAAGAGCTACAAGAGGAAGTTGTTGGGTGGAGCTCCAAGGATAGCACCTTAAAAGGAGCACAGCTGAGTCATCATCAGGTACCTTTGCCCATTTGCCCTTTCTTTTTTACCCGATTGCAATGCTGATCTGATGCTGGAGATGGAGCAGCCTTTTTGTGACCATGAGGCAAGAAGCTCATGCTGAGGATAACTGAATGGAATAACAATAGGAACGGGGTCCCCCTTGGCATCTCGAAGCATCATGAGAGCCTGGGCTGCCAAACACAAAATACCTTTCCTTCAGCCCAGCATCTAGTAACCCCTTCCTGTCACAGAAGAAAGCTAAGAGATGTTGGATGCACGTGTATTTATGTTAATACATGCCAAACACTGAAACTGGAATATAAACTCCTGCCAAACACTGGACTGTCAGAGACAAAATTGATTCTGCAGCAAAATAAACAAGGGCCGTCAATTCATGAGCTTGTGGTGGTGAAGCCTGTTGTCTGCCAGTTTCCTTTCAGCAAGGATTCAACGGTTCTAGGAAGGAGAGTCTGTTTTACATAGTAAAAGAGGAGGCCGGGCGCGGTGGCTCAAGCCTGTAATCCCAGCACTTTGGGAGGCCGAGACGGGCGGATCACGAGGTCAGGAGATCGAGACCATCCTGGCTAACACAATGAAACCCCGTCTCCACTAAAAAAATACAAAAAAATTAGCCGGGCGTGGTGGCGGCGCCTGTAGTCCCAGCTACTCGGGAGGCTGAGGCAGGAGAATGGCGGGAGCCCGGGAGGCGGAGCTTGCAGTGAGCCGAGATCGCGCCACTGCACTCCAGCCTGGGCGACAGAGCGAGACTCCGCCTCAAAAAAAAAAAAAAAAAAAAAAAAAGAAAAAAAAAAAAAAGAGGAAATCCTGGGACAGCGTCTGATCGGCAAGGGTCCTACGCAGTTGGGAATCCTGAAGGAGGAAGAGACTTTCCCATTGGTCTTCGTGTACATTTGACGGCCCTGGATTGGCTGCAAGTGAGCACGGGGCCAATCTGGGGATATTTCAAAGGAGGAAGATTGTTCAGTGTTACAGGTTGACTGTGGACAGTCATTTCCTAGAACAAGTGGAGGTCAATAAAGCACTATTTTAAAGCGATGATGCTTAGGACAAGTTGCGTGCCATGATAGGCATCTCCCAGGACGTTTTGTTTTGCAAGAAAAATAAAGCCCCAACTTTGCTTGAACCACCCATTTTTAAGTTTCTGTAACTTGCAGATTCACACTGTTTGTGCACCTTGATACATCTATGCCCCAGGCTAGAGACCATCATGCAGCTTTTAGCTAGAGAAACGTATCAATCAAGCTTGTCCAACCCATGCCCTGCAGGCCGCATGTGGCCCAGGATGGCTTTGAATGCGCCCAACACAAATTTGTAAATATTTTAAAAACATTAAGAGTTTTTTTTTGTTTTTTGTTTTTTTTCGTTTTTAGCTCATCAGCTATCATTAGTGTTAGTGTATTTTATGTGTGGACCAAGACAATTCTTCTCTTCCAATGTGGTCCAGGGAAGCCAAAAGATTGGACACCCCTGAAATAATCTCCTTTTGTATAAGAAAGTTTGAATATCGCCTGTTTGCCTGTCTTTGCCGCCCCACCTCCTCCAGGAAGTCCTCCTTGATACCCCTGGCCAGGACTGGCCCTTCCTTCTTCCTGTGTCTGCTCCCCATCCTTCACCTGGACCACACACTGTGCTCCTTCATGATGTTCTGGAGTCAGGCTCTCTCATACTCAAATCTTATTTGAGAAACTGGAATATAAGCTCTTTCAAACCAGGCAGGCAGCTGAGAAGGAAGAATATGCTTTTGCATCAGGCATGATGAAGGTGCAAATCCTCACTTGTTAGGATTTGTGGGCAAGTGGCTCCATCGGTTCAAGCCTTTCTTGATGAATGAAGTGGCAGTGACAACCCAGCTCCCCCCAGGAGCTGCTGCAGAGGGCTATTGAAATCCCCACCGGAGTACCTCAAAGCACGGAGCTCCCTGTCTCCATAGAGGAAAGGGTCTGTGTTGCATCCACACACCTCTGAGACAGAGAGAGAGACACACACAGAGAGAGAGAGAGAGAGCAAGCGAGCAGAGGGTGGGGGAGACTCTGTAAAATTTTTATTAAAGGTTCAGGTCATAGATATTAGTGGATAGTAGGTATTTTATGACAAGAGGCAAAATTGAGGATACTATGTAAGTATTTATGTAACCATTTAAAATGAAACCATTAAAAAATATAAAGATTATTCTTAGCTTGAAGGCCATATAAAAGCAGATGGCAGGGGTTTGGCCCGAGGGTTCTAGTTTACCAGACCCCTGGTCTAGAGTCTGTGTGGGGACAAAATGCACAGGCTCTGAAGGTTTGTGAATCCTGTTTCTGCCACTTGGCATCTGTGTGACCTAAAGCAAGGAGGTTCATTCTTCATGCCTTAGTTTTCCTGTCTGTGGAATGGGGACAACAGTACTAACAATACCTACCTCCTAAGGCTGGTGGAAGGATGAACTATGTCAATGCATATAAAATGATTAAAACAGAATCCAATATGCAGAAAGTGTTCAATAAATGCTAACTAGGATTGTTCCCTCATCGTGTCTAGCACACACACCAGGGCTACTTAATCTTTTGCTGGGCTCTGGGGTCCTTGGGGAAAGCTGATGGATAGTGAAGGTTCCTTTCCTGAGGGGAATACATGTGCCCACTTAACATACATGTGCAAAGGAGGGAGTCAGGGAAGCCTCGTCCATCCCACTACAGTGAGCCTCTCGCGTGAGGTCTGCCCTCAACTCCTGCAAAGGATGCTGAGTAAGTCATTGGAAAAATGATGAGTAAGGGTCTCCTGGCCTTCCCAAAGGCCACTCCTCCAAGGCCCTCCTGCTGGCCAGCTGCCAGAGTGGAGTTAGGATTTAAGTGTTAGCACCAACCCTACTGTAGTGGTTCTCAAACTGTGGCACACTGTATGGGCACCACTTGGAGGAAGGGTGATTGCAGGAGCCCCTCAATTAGAGTGGCTTGAGAATTTGCATTTTCTTTTTTTTTTTTTTTTTTTTTTGAGACGGAGTCTCGCTCTGCCGCCCGTGCTGGAGTGCAGTGGCCAGATCTCAGCTCACTGCAAGCTCCGCCTCCCGGGTTCCCGCCATTCTCCTGCCTCAGCCTCCCGAGTAGCTGGGACTACAGGCGCCGCCACCTCGCCCGGCTAGTTTTTTTGTATTTTTTTAATAGAGACGGGGTTTCACCGTGTTAGCCAGGATGGTCTCGATCTCCTGACCTCGTGATCCGCCCGTCTCGGCTTTGCATTTTCAAAGAACTTCTCAGGTGATGCTGATGCTGCTGGCCCAGGAACCCCACTTTGAGAACCGCGGTGCTAAGGCATCAGCCTCCACTCACTGGAAGCTGGTAAAATGCACCAAGAGGACAGGACACAACTCTTCAAATTACAGCTTCAACACAAAAGCCTGGGAAGCTAGAAGATGCTCTGATTCTAAAAGCAACCCTGTATCTTCTCTCCACGGCCACCACTCAGCCCAGGACACCTGTGCAGATCACCTGGACAGTGTCACAGCCTTTTCCTGGGCTCCCGGCTTTGCTCTTTCCAGGCTGTGACCCATTTCCCCATTGGGCACAGAGGGATCTTCACACATCAGAAATCAGATTCTGTCCCTGTCTGACCTAAAACCCTGTAGACAGAATAATGTCCCCTCTCCTAGAGAGGGCCTCATCCTAACCCGTCGAGCCTGTGCATACGTGAGGTTGCAGGGAGAGGGTGGCGGAGGTACGGCTGCAGGTGGAGGCAGGTGGCCAATCGGCTGACAGTAAGACAGGAGGATCATCCAGAGTGATTGGGTGATCTCCATGTAACTTGGGGTTCTTAGAAGTGGAGGAGGGAGGTGGCAGAGGAGGCCGCAGGGATGCGAAGTGAGCAGGACCCGCCCACAGCTGCCAGCTCTGCAGATGGGGGAAGGGGCCAGGAGCCGAGGTAGACGGGCACCTCTAGAAGCTGGAAAAGGCAGGGGAATGCATTTGCCCCCAGAGCTGCCAGGAGGAACACAGCCCTGCCAGCACCTTGCTTTCCGCCACTGAGGCCCATGGTGGGCTTCTGGCCTCCAGAACTATAAGGTAATCAGTTCGGGTTATTTTCAAGCCAAGGAAGTTGTGGTGCTCCATTACAGCAGCCCAGGAAACGAGTAACCTGCCGGGTGCGGTGGCTCACACCTGTGATCCCAGCACTTTGGGAGGCTGGAGTGGGAGGATCACTTGAGCCCATGCATTTGAGATCAGCCTCGGCAAAACAGCAAAACCCCATCTCTATGAAAAAAACAGCTTGGCAGGGTGGGGCATGCCAGCAGCCCAGGTACTCAGGAGACTGGGCTGGGAAGATGGCTTGAGCCCAGGAATCCAGTGCTGCGGTGAGCCGGGAATCCAGTGCTGCGGTGAGCTAGGAATCCAGTGCTGCGGTGAGCTAGGAATCCAGTGCTGCGGTGAGCCGGGAATCCAGTGCTGCGGTGAGCCAGGAATCCAGTGCTGCGGTGAGCTAGGAATCCAGTGCTGCGGTGAGCTAGGAATCCAGTGCTGCGGTGAGCCGGGAATCCAGTGCTGCGGTGAGCCAGGAATCCAGTGCTGCGGTGAGCTGTGATTGCGCCAGTGCACTTTAGCATGGGTGATAGAACAAGACCTTGCCACACACAAAACAAAGTGAAACGATACAAAACAGAACAGAAAACTTAACCCTTCAGCAGCTTCTCTTTGAATAAAATCTAAGCTTCTTAATGTGGCAAGGGCTGGGCCTTAATTGGCCTGTGTCCACCTAGATCCATCCAATGCCCCCTACTCAGTGTGCATAGACCTGCATGGAATGTTTACGCCAACTCAGAGGCACGGGGCTGGCCATGTCCTCTTCTTGGATGCTCTTCCCCAAATGCTCATGGAGCCTTTTCATGATGCAAGCGCTGCCTCCATGATCCACACATTGGCTGAGCACCTACTATGTGCCAGGCTCTGTTCTGGGCGGCCGTGAACAAAGCACAGTTCCTGCAAGCATGATACCTGCGTTCTGGTAGGAGAAAGCGGAAAGCAGGCACGCAGTGGGGGGCGGTGTTGAGCACTCTCGAGAAAGACGATGCGCCCTGGCAGGAGCCTACTTCCTGACCGTCCCAGCGGACGCAGCTCTCACCCCATCCCCATCCGTCCCCATCTGTCCCTATCCACCTCCACCACACGGTCTTCATGGCTCTTCCTGCTATCTCCAAAATGATCTTTGCTTTTTGCTGTTTTCTTTGCGTAATGTCTCTCTTTTCCTACTAGACTGGGCAGCCCAGGAAAGAGGGACTTGATCTCCTTTGTTCCCAGTGCCTAGATCAGTATCTGGAACTTGAGTGTGCTTAGTAAGTACGGAATGAATGAACGAATGAATCAATGAATGAATGAATGAAGTATGAACAAAGTAAAGGAGTTAGCACCCCTTGGGGCTCAGGCTGCCAACCCCCTGGATGCCCCAGACTCATTTCTGCATCTCGCCAGTGTCTCTGGTATTTGTCTCTCCCAGGGGGACTCTTGTAGGGTGTGAAGGTAGCCGCAGAGTCTGACAAAATACAAACTGTCACGGTCTTCTGTTGCCCGCACAGACTTCTTTTGGACCAGCCTCCTGTGAATTCAGTATCTGGTATGTGTTTAGCCAGCTGCCACTGTTTTCCTCAAGCTACGTGTGAAACCAACACTCTGTTAAGAAGTGGAAACAAGATCCTCCCCGTTACTGCATCAAAACTAGGGCAACCGAAATAAACAACACAAAATCAGCGCCCGGAAGCGGAGGGAAGGAGGGAAGCCAGCCGGCGTCAGCTGTGCAGAGCACACGGCCCAAGCCTCCTTGGAGGGTGACTGTACCTCTTCGGGGTGGCCCCCACAGCAAGGTGATGGCTGGGCCTGCGGGGCGTCCCAACCATGCTCTCTCACCCGGAGCACATGCTCCCGGCCCAGTACTGGTCCAAGTTGGTCAGAGGCTGCGGAGCTCAGACCCAGTGACACCTTCTCCAGGGAAGCAGTGTCAAACTCTAGGCCCAGGGGGCCTCGTTGGCCCTCGGACAGTTTATTGCACACACAGCAGTTAAAAGAATAACAGAGAGGGAGGGAGAGAGGGAGGAGAGAAGAGACAAGGGGAAGAAGAGAGGGAGGGAAGATGGGATGCCACTTCTTTAAAATTAGAGACAGCACATAAAAACTTAGATTCTTAGTTTCTTTAGAAAAGTTAAGATTTGGGGCAATAGCAGGCTGGATTCGCCGCCTGGCAGCCATCGGCTGGAGTCAGGAAGGGGCCGTCCCTTGGGTCTTCAGACCGCCAGAGTCCCCACCTGGCCGCCCTGGCATTCCAGCCCTGCCTGGCCATGTGTTCTCTGGGTTGGCCACGCAAGCCCGAGAGGAGCCTCTTCCTCCTGCACACTGAGCCCACGGATCCCAGAAGAGGCAGCCGCTGGCCGAGACGCTTTTCCTGGGCTCCGGCTCTTGGAAGTGGAGGGAGCCCCCGGGTGAACTAGAAGCCCTGGCCTCCTGGGACTAAGTCAGACCCACGCAGCAACCTCCCGGCAAAGGAGTCAGGGGACATTTCTAAGTTCTGCCACCAGAGGGCGGGGAAGGGCACAGGTGAGGGCCAGGCACAGCTGCCCAGGAGCAAGCCGGCTCTGGGGTTCCTGGAGCCAGGCAGGGAGACTCCCACCTGCACAGGCAGCTGGCCTGCACAAACACCTGCACCTCCACACACAAAAATCGCCTGCGTGATTTTCGTTTTTCTGAGATGGAGTCACGCTCTGTCGCCCACACTGGAGTGCAGTGGTGTGATCTTGGCTCACTGCAAGCTCTGCCTGCCAGGTTCAAGCAATTCCCCTGGCTCAGCCTCCTGAGTAGCTGGGACTACATGCCCAGCTAATTTTTGTATTTTTGGTAGAGACGGGGTTTCACCGTGCTAGCCAGGCTGGTCTTGAACTCCTGACCTCGTGATCCCCCCGCCTCGGCCTCCCAAAGTGCTGAGATTACAGGTGTGAGCCACCGCAACCAGCTGATTTTTGTTTTTAATTGTGATGAATTGAGAACAATTTGGTTCCTTCGAATTACTGGAGGAGTCCACAACAGAACTCAGTCACTCAAAGCCCTGCAGGGCAAAGCACTGGGTGTGTGGTTCCCTCCCAGGCACAGGTTTCCCAAGCCCGGTGCTCCAGGTGGACCACCAGCCAGAGGCATCCACGCCTCCTGGTGCAGAAGCCCCAGGTCTGGAGTGACCTCCATGCCCGCATCCCTGCCAGAGGTAAGGCCCAGCTCAGGACAGCATGCACATGTGCTTACTTGTCCTGCGGGTTCCTGAATTGGGGCTTTGCTGAGAGCTTTGCATAGCACAACCCACTGCATTCCCATTCCCAGTTTTTTCTTCTTTATATATATATATATATATATATATATATATATATATATATATATATTTTTTTTTTTTTTTTTTTTTTTTTTTTTTTGAGACAGGGTCTTGCTGTTGCCCAGGCTGCAGTGCAGTGGTATATTCATAGCTCACTGCGGCCTCGAACTCCCAGGCTCAAGCAATCCTCCTGCTTTAGCTTCCCAAGTAGCGGGGACCACAAGTGTGCATCAACCATGTCTGGTTAATTTTTTAATGTATTTTTATCTTTTGTAGAGATGTGGGTCTCTCTATGTTGCCCGGGTTGGTCTCAATCTCCTGGCTTCAAGGGAGTCTCCCACCTCAGCCTCCCAAGGTACTGGGATCACAGGTGTGAGCCACCATCCTGGTCTCATTTCCAGTTTTCTCATTCACATCTTCATTCACTCAACAAATATGGAGCATCGACTATGCATCAGGACCTGATCTGGCAGCGCGACCGTAAAGCAAATGTGCCCCCTTTCTCTGTCTCAGTGTCCTCACCTGAAAGATGGGGGATCAGAATGAAACCCACTTCACAGTGTTCCAAGAAGATGGGAGGACTTAACACCTGTCACACATGTAGAACAATCCCAGCCCAGAGTGGGTGCTGCTGCGAGATCCCTGCTGTGGCATTTTTATTTTTATTTCTCTTATTTCATCACTTATCTCCTTATCCATCCTTCTGGCCCTGGGTTTATTCTCCACCACCATGAGACCAGGCAGGGTGTGCATTTGTGGAAGGAGGGATGAGGATCTGGGGAAGCCCAAGGGAAAGAGAAAACGTGGAGGAAAATTTCTGCAGGGACAGCCACCTCTGTGTCTGTGCCCCTGGAGGGAAGAACAGGGTGTCTCCCCTGTGGTTCGAAGGCAAGCGTCGGCCCTTCCAGCAGCCTAGGAAATAGAAGGTTAAATGTTGGTGAAAGAGAGAAACTGTGCCACTTACAGGGGCACACCTCTCAGGTCTGCTGGATGGGTCATCAATGAACATTCTGAAAGGGGTATATGGGAAGGAGCAAATGAATAAAACGCCACCTCTGATGAAAACACATGTGGCTAAGGCCGGGCGCGGTGGCTCAAGCCTGTAATCCCAGCACTTTGGGAGGCCGAGGCGGGCGGATCACAAGGTCAGGAGATCGAGACCACAGTGAAACCCCGTCTCTACCAAAAATACAAAAAATTAGCCGGGCGTGGTGGCGGGCGCCTGTAGTCCTAGCTACTCAGGGGGCTGAGGCAGGAGAATGCCGTGAACCCAGGAGGTGGAGCTTGCAGTGAGCCGAGATCACGCCACTGCACTCCAGCCTGGGCAACAGCGTGAGACTCCGTCTCAAAAAAAAAAAAAAAAAAAAGAAAACACATGTGGCTAAGGAGTGGCTTTCAGAGTTCTGATGGGGAGGCACTTTCTGCCCATAAAATTTTGAATAACACAGTCTCGTTACGCGTGTCTTCTAGGTCGAAGTGTGAGGGGGTCCTACCAGCAACCCCTTCGAGCCAGCCAGGGCCAAATACTTCCTGAGGGGCTGTTCCAGGGCCCACAGCCCAGCTCTCTGTGGGAGCACTGTGCTCAAGAGGTAGCCTTCACCCCAAGTTCAGAGTAGGCAGCCAGCTTGGGAGACACAGGCCCCGTCCTCCAGCAACTCATGGAGCAAAGGGCACCCACGTCACCAGTACACGACTCTCACTTGCGACTGCGGCAAACCAGAGCCGCAGATCAAATGTCCTTCCCTAGTTATTTTTGATGTGTTGTGTTTTATGCAACAGAGGTTCAGTTAAGGACTTATGCCCAAATTGAATTTCTTATATTTCCTCTTTAACTTTTTAACTTCAGAGAGGGTTTCTCATTTCCTAACTCCCTGTTCTCCTCCAATGACTTAAAGGATGCTAAAATGGATCTTTAACGTATCCTGTATAAAGCAGAGTCATGATTGTATACACACCGCAGACAAAGCCCACAGGCTCAGTTCTCCTATGGTGGCCCTCACATCAATTGAAAACAGGAACAATTTAGGGGCAAAAGGAAATGTGATGATCATGTGCCGTGTATCAGGCTCTGTGCAAGGACTTGGCGCGTATGTCTCTAATCTTTGCAATGATCCTAAGAGGCAGGTCACCTTACGTCCATTCCACAGATGGGAAGAGGGAGGCTGAGACCATAACCAAGTCTCCAGTCACATCGGATTTCAACACAGACCCATCTAAATTCCAAAGCCGAGTCCTTCTCGTCATGCTGTTGCCATCTGAATCTGCAAAGGGTATAACAGCCCATAAAGTTCTCGAATATTTTGAGACAAAGTGACGAACACCAAGACAGGAGCCTGGACTTTGATAGACCTGAATGTGAACATCACAGGTGGCCGTGAAGGCTTTAGGAGCCCAGAGAGGACCACATCCTGCATGACAGGGGCCTTTGCAGGGACTCTGTTTACGTGGCATTTGGCATGAGGCTCATTATGTCTCAGTGTGTGCACCTTTGAAGGGAGGGTTGGTGGACATTACTTGAAAGTAGAAGGTAAAGTCCCCTCACTAAGTCAGGCTTTAGTGCCCCACGGTGGGAGGTGGATTTGGAGGGGACAGAATATTCACTTACTGCTTGAGGCCTGATGAAGTGAAACAAATAGCTTCTAGAAATACATGTAAAAATCAGAACTGAACAAGATTGATCCATAAGAAGAAAGGTCTTAAAAATCACCCTCTGACTTCCAGAAGCTTTAGCGGAGCCTAGGAATGGAGTCCTCAACGAGGTGGCCTCACTGAAGGCCATACAAGAGCCATCCAACCCACCATCACGGGCTTGCTTTGCTTGCAATCCTGGAAACTTTGCTGCCTGATCTTGAACATGAAAATGAAGATTCCCTCCCCTAAATGGGGTTCTGAAAACCTCTGAACCCCGCTTCATTTGATAGAAGCCAAATGGTACAATCCTGCCTGCCGCTGTCATCGAGGCTAGGGACGGCACAACTGCTGCAGGAGCCCCTGCCCTGGCAGCTCCTACAACCCACGGTTTCTTCTGCAGGGAGGTGCACCCCCAGATCTTTTCCCATCCCGTGGCCCATGCTCAGCACCTCCCAAACCAGTGACTTATTTGATTCACTTTACTCTAACTTGTCTCCTTTGTTTTTCAAGAAGGAGAAGGTCAGACTTCGGCTCCTCTAACTCTGAATGACAGGCTGCCCACCTGACTCTTCCCTCGTCCCCTTTTCTGGAACCTGAGCACCTCTTTTTGTTTTGTAGGATTTGTTTGTTTGTTTGTGTGGGTTTGTTTGGTGGTAGTGGAGCTGTTTGTTTCTGTTTTGTTTTTAAGCTGTTCAGCTTAGCTAAAACCCACCCTTTGGCGTTAGCCATGGGGCCAAAGTAGGCCAGCTAAACAGATGCAGTTCTCTTAATAGTTAAAAAGCGTCCTTATGTAGATAATCCATCACTATCCTGATATGGAAGGACTGCTCAGTCAGAGAGTGGTTACACTACGAGGATTCCTGAAAGCAGAGCAGAACTTTGTGAGCCATTAAGAAAGCAAAATGGCTCAGCCTTTTCCCTCCCTGGGCTTATGATTCCTTCCTGCATTAATTGTGTCTTTATGGGAAAGTATTCGCCTGGAAAACCTCATTCAAGCAAGCTCCAGCAACACCGACGGTCCCCTGCCCTGCAAAGACAAGGACTGGGGAGGGGGAAATAGAACCCCCTGGGGGTGGAGAGAGAAATTCCTTTTGAACTTAGGAATGATAAGATGATTAGGAGAACAGGGGGGCTTTGTGTCATTAATCTGACCTGCTTTATCTTGCCCTGAATCCCAGGACACCCAGGGATTCCCAGTCGGATGCCAGAGCCTGAGCACCCTGGGAAACGGCTCAAGCATCCGTCCCTGAGGACGGGTCAAGTCAGCAGGGCTGTGAGCTCCTTAGCGCCTGGAGCGTGTTTCCACGTGAAGCTGATTTCATTGCGCGTGGAAGTGAATTGACCAATGGGCAGTTGGCCACTGTGAAAGCTGAAAATGCACCCACCCCTTGCCCACTTCTAAGTTCCTGCCCTAGAGGAATACACAGACGTGCACATATATACACAGAGCACAAATACACAGACACGTATATATACCCACACACATGTACACAGGGGTGCCCATGCACGCACACTGACACACATGCACAGGTGCACACACATGCAGGCACACACCTAAACTGCATACACACACATATATACACATGTACACACAGATGCACATGCATATAGACTCACACACACATACATACAGATGCTCACATGCACACACACAGACACGCATACACAGACACACATAGATACACACACAGACGCAGACACTCACATACAGAGACAGACCTATGCACACACACATACATACACACACACCCATATACACAGATTCACACACACAAATATGCACACATACACAGATACACACATACACGGTACACACAGCACAAACACACACATACTCAGATACACATACATACTCAGATATACATACCACATACACTGAAAAACATGGACCAAGAAGATCACTCTTTTATGTGTTTCAGCAGAAAATTAGAATATCTGTTCTTCCGTCAATAGGAGAAGGGTTAAAACATGTATTTATTCATGTAAAAGAATTCTGCAGAGAGTTGAAAGGAAGACTCTAGAAACAAGAATGGTGACATTCTTATTATTGAATCATTATTATTAAAGCTGGAGGATGGGTGCATAGGAATATGATCCTCTCTTTTTGTAGATGTTTGAAAATTTCCCATCATAAAAAAAACAATAAAAAGAATGACCTAGAGCTATGCTACCATCCAACACCAAGCCATTAGCCACATGTGGTTATTGATATTAAAATTAACTAAAATTAAAAATTCAGCTCCTTGGCCACACTCTCCATGGTTCAAGTGCTCAGGGGACCTTCCCATTATTGCAGAAGTTCTATCGGTCAACGCTTTCTGGATCTTTGATGTCTGAGATCTTTAAAATACCTTGGGTTGCTATCACAAGTGAAATAATATTCCTACAATGGCACTCCGTGCAGCACGTCAGTATGACAGCATCTATGTAACTTTTTAAAACCCAGGGAAAAAATGCATTTTTCTGTGAGCACAAATCTGTACGTACACAATACGTGAAGGGTCTGGGAGCTCAGAACAATGGCTTCTTTTGCCTACGGAGAGGCTGAAATATTACAGAGCTGCAGTGGGTGGCTGAGCCTTGGGGAATCAGCATCACCATTAAAGTATGAATGTATTATTTGTGTACCTAAAAAAAAAAAAAAGTGAATAATGAAAACAAAAATGGACACCCCTGGGGGAGGAGTGTTGCGAAGGGTCTTCAACAGGACAAAGAGAAGGAGGTGAGAGAGCAGAGTGTATCCGAGACGGTTTCCCCTTTGCGGGGCTGTCTTCCTCTTAAAAGCAAACCCCCTTTTCCTCTTAAGAGGTTGCTAGACTGCCCACCACTTTTCATTGCTGACAAAAAGCAAGGGAAGCTTCCGAGAAGTGCTTCTCTTTGAGCCACTGAAGTTTGTGTCTTGCCACTGGCACTCTTTCAAGCCGCCAGATGCCGTCCCCCTCAAAGCTGCTCTTTGTGGAGAGTATTAAGCCCCGGCCAGCCTCCCAGCTGGGACAGCTCCCTCTACTCCGCCGCAGCCCCAGTGACTGCGCCTTCAGATGGCGTCTTCAGAGCAGTGATTCCCGCAGGAGACCCTAGAAGCCACTCCCCAGGAAGGACGGAGGAGGAGCAGGCTTCCTCTCTCACGCCCATAGGTTTGCTGGTCGGTTATATTATTATTAAGTCCTTTCAAAAGAGCAGCCACAACTAGCCAAACGGAGTCCTCTGTAAACATTCAGATGCAATTCTAGAGAGCCGCGTCTCCCTGAAGACCGGCTCCCCGGGTTGCCACGTGTGTTCAGCATGGACAACTTTAGTTTCCCAGGAGAGGCTGTGGGAAATGAATGGGACAAGCTTCACTCTTCAACTCGGCTGTGCCAGATGGATTCACAGTCAAGCCCCATCATTTGCAGATTCTGTATTTGCAAATCCACCTACTCGCCGAAGTCCATCCGTGCCCGTGGTACTTTCACAGGCATTCCCTGATAAGGTGGTGCAGAGACAATTTTTTTTTTTTTGAGACGGAGTCTCGCTCTGTGGCCCAGGCTGGAGTGCAGTGGCCAGATCTCAGCTCACTGCAAGCTCCGCCTCCCAGGTTCACACCATTCTCCTGCCTCAGTCTCCCGAATAGCTGGGACTACAGGCGCCCACCACCTCGCCCAGCTAGTTTTTTTTTTTTTTTTTTTTTTTTTTTTTTTTGTATTTTTTAGTAGAGCCGGGGTTTCACCGTGTTAGCCAGGATGGTCTCGATCTCCTGACCTCGTGATCCGCCCGTCTTGGCCTCCCAAAGTGCTGGGATTACAGGCGTGAGCCACCGCGCCCGGCCCAGAGACAATTTTGAGGGACTCAAAGCATATTCCCAGCTGAGGTCAAATGTGCCCACGTTGTACTGTCCTGCTTCAGCTACGATGCCATATATAAGCAAGTGGCCTTTCTGCGGTCCTTGTAACTTCACGTTTTCGGTCTTCTGTGCTTTCTTTCAGTGATTTTGCTGTCTCAGACATCCCCCAAGTATAGGAATAAAGCACTGTCTAGTGTTCCTAAGTGCAAGAAGGCTGCACTGTGCTTCACAGAGAGGACACCTGTGTCCAGTCAGCTTTCTTCAGGCGTGAGTTATGGTGCACTTGGCCATGAGTTCAATGTGAATGAATCAACAATATGTATCGAATCAGGTGTCTTTGGACAGAGAAATGCATACAATCAGGTTGTGCTTTAATCCATTGATGACGACAGAGGCCGTAGGGACCTAGCTCTGTATTTTCCTTACAAAACTTTTTTTTTAGAGATGGGGTCTTGCTGTGTTGCCCAGGCAGGTTTGCAAGTCCTGGGCTCAAAGACATCCTCCTGTCTCAGCCTCCCAAAATACCAGGATCACAGGTGTCAGCCACCATACCTGGTTTATATTTCCTTTAGAGCAATGATTCAGTATTTGCTAATTTAGTGTTTATGGAGACTTTATAGAAGATACCTACTGTGAATAATGAAAATCGATTGTACTTCCCTCCAACATCTCTGCCTTAGAAAAGATGGGATGCTCAAATAATACATCTTGCTCCATTATTATTTAATATCTTGTTGCATGTTTCGTGCTGTGAATGAGTGGCATCCCAGGCATTACAGGTCTGGTATAGAAGAAGTAATTCAGGAAATGGGCAGGGGGAGGGCAGGCACTGGCATTTTTACACAAGATCTCCCATCACATGGTCTTTCTGATTTATTTCTCACAAACATCTGGCCACATGCCCCAGGGCATCTCCAACACCATTCATTCCTTCAACACACAGCTCTTGCTCACACCCTACGAGCCTGAGCCAGAACAGTAGACAGAAGAGACAAACCATCTTTCCGAAGCTTCCTTTCCGTGTAGTAAAATAAGGACTATCAGAGGGGCAGGAGTGGGTGTAATTTTAATATGGTGATCAGAGAAGATCTCACAGAGAAGACGACTTGTGAGCAGAAGCTTTGAGGAAAGGAGATTTTACAGATAAGGAAACTGAGGCATGGAGAGATTAAGCTCTTGCCGAAAGTTCTTCAGCTCTTCGATGGCAGAACGGTGACAAGTGCTTGATCAGCTGGTGTCTGTGTCTCCACCCACACTCACGAACTATCCCCAGTTCATAGCACAGGGTGAGGTCTTGGCAAACTATTACTGAACAGAACTCTGCACTCTGACCACAGAAGAGTATGTTTCTCCTCTTGGGTTTAAAGTGGGTTGAATGCTGGTCGCTAAAAGCCTATGTCCATGCCCAAGCCCCAGAACATGCAAAGGTGGCGTTATTTCCTTGGGAAAGGGTCTTTACAGGTGGAATTAAGGAAGAGATCTTGAGATGAGAGCATTCTGGATTTGGAATGGACTCTTAGTCCAATGACAGGTGTCCTTTTCTGGAGGAAGAAAAGATGCAGGAAGAGGAGGAGGCCGTGTGAAGATGTAGGCAGAGGCTGGAGCAATGCGACCACTAGCCCAAACACCTAGAGCCCCCTGAAGATGGGAGAAGCAAGGAAGGGTCCTCCCCTAGCGCCTCTGGAGGGGGTGCAGCTTAGATTTGTTGCCTCTACAACCGACAGGAATTAAATTTCTGTTGTCTTAAGTCATGCAGTTTGTCACCATTTGTTACAGCAGTCCCAGGAAACTGGAAGAGGTTGTAAAAAAGGCAAGCTGAGACAAACCAGACAGAATCCTCCAAATTGTGTGGGCTGATTGACCAAAACGACATGGGGGAGGCAGAGGAGGCAGCTGCTCAGCTAATGGGCACCAACATTACCCAGGAAATCAACCTCTCTTTCTCACCCACAACCTACCATGTGGCCCCCCATCTTTCCTTTCACTGACCAACCACAACCCAACCCCATCTGATGGCACGGTCCATGCAATGTGGGGGATGCACGGCTGTGGTGAACAACCAATCCATCATGGCATCCTCATGTATCAGCCTGTTCTCATGCTGGTAATAAAGACATACCTGAGACCGGGCCATTTATAAAGAAAAGAGGTTGAATGGACTCACAGTTCCATATGGCTGAGGAGGCCTCACAATCATGGCAAAAGGTAAAAGAGGAGCGAAGTCATGACTTACATGGTGGCAGGCAGGAGAAGTGCCGAGCAAAAGGGGGAAAAGCTCCTTATAAAATCATCAGATCTCATGAAAAGTCACTATCACAAGAACAGCAGCATGGGGGCAAACACCCCTCATGATTCAATTACTTCCCACCAGGCACCAGGTCCCGCCCACGATGCGTGGGGATTATGAGAACTACAATTCAAGATGAGATCTGGGTGGGGACACAGACGAACTGTATCATCTCAACCTTCTTGCTGTCCTGAGCAGAGGAGAGTCCAGTATCTTTTGTGCCTCGTGAACTGTGAATTGATCGTCACCCCACTCACTGGGCCTGGAGGAATACGCATTACTGTGACAACTCCTTCCACCAGGGAGGCTCGTGTGGGTAGCAAGACACTGTAATAGTGCCAATTAGTGCTTTGATGCAGGCATTCCTGAAACGGTGCTCTCCTGTTGAAATCTGTGAGTGGCATTGAATGCATTTGCTGTAGGAAATTTTGATCTCCTTGCTGGGTAGTGAAGGTGAAAATGAATAGAGGTACTTAATTTTTTTAAAAAAATCTGCTCTCTTTTTGCATCTTCAAGTGATCTTCTAAAATGGGCACAGTAACAACCCTAACACACTGGTAAGACAGCTCGGGTTCCCGGCTCCATGCTCCAGGCATGGTCGCGTAGCAGGCCTGATTCTGGATCTCACACCGGCACAAATTACGTGTCCATGAAAATGACAAGGGCAGAGATACAGAGTTGGAAACATCAGAACCTGTAGTTTCCCTCATAACTCAGCCAGCCCTGGGAAAGGAGCCCACACTGTTCTTCAGAAAATCTGATGTCAGAGCAATGTTGATTAGTCCACAAATCTACAAGTCGACTATTCACCAACCCAAAGCACACCATGTAAGTGTTTTCCTACTTTAAGACCGAACAACGAGGAGCTGGGCAGCGGAGAGGACGGGGATGGTTTACAAACGTGATGGGGTGTGTCCCACAGTGTGAAATATTTTCATCGCTATTAGGACACACACATATATACATATATATGAATTCATCTCACCAAAATAAAAGTCTCATTACACAGCATCATTTTCTCTTCTACTCTGATACTTCCTGTTCCATTCACTTCCATTTCATTCCATGCTAGTCTGACTCTTAAACAGCTGCTGAATTTGTCTCGTCTCCTTTTAATGGGTCATTACCTACAATGGGGAAAAACACCAGCTGACAGGGGTGCAATAGAATCCCAACCTATGTGGTAGGCGGGTTCTGTAGTAAGCCTGTTGAGGCAAAAATACAGAGTCAAAAGTATGTATAGAAAAAGATTCTCGGGCCGGGCACAGTGGATCATGCCTGTAATCCTAGCACTTTGGGAGGCCGAGGCAGGCGGATCACAAGGTCAGGAGTTCAAGACCAGCCTGACCAACATAGTGAAACCCCATCTCTACTAAAAATACAAAAATTAGCTGGGTGTGGTGGTGTGTGCCTGTAATCCCAGCTACTTGGGAGGCTGAGGCAGGAGAATCGCTTGAACCTGGAAGGCAGAGGTTGCAGTGAGCTGAGATCATGTCACTGCACGCCAGCCTGAGTGACAAAGCAAGACTCCATCTCAAAAAAAAAAAAAAAAAAAAAATCAAGAAAGCACATGGTAAAGGATGACATAAAAATCTCTTATTCAGTGAGTCCAGCATCTCCCTGAAGGGGAGTTTCTCCCTGCAGCATCAGGGAGATGGATATTTCCAGAGCTGGATGTCAGTAGTCACTGACCTGCTTTGGGGGTCCACGCCATAGCAGCAATGCTTATCTTTCCACAGTAAACCCACTCTATGAAAAGCACAAGAGAACTGAGACCTGCGAGGAAAAACAGGTTTACATCCCATGCCCACTTCGGGGCATGCACCTACGAGCGGAATGGCAAGGGGGTCACTTCTTCTTTTAAGTTTTCTGTTCCTAAATGCAAAGTGAGATGCATACCCTTTACTAGACCTGTTCATCTGTGAAATAACATTCATTCATGTAACAACATTCTTTAGCTTTCCAAATTCCAAGAGGCTGTAAATAACGTCATATTTGGATCCATCTTTTAAAAGTCGAGTCACGTGTTGGCATCCACATCTTGAAACCCCTAGAATTTGAGGGGTTTGCTTCATGCTTCAAGTTCATGGGTTTTTTTGGTTGCTTATTTTCTCTTTTGTAGTAATAAATATATCATAATTCTCTTGATGTCTAAAGCTGACACTTTACAACAAGAGATGTCCCAAAGGTCTGGTTTTAAACCTATCAAACCCTTGAGTGAATAATCAAAGAAATTTCACTCTGGGACAAGTAGGAAAGTTTCAGATTTCTATGACAACATCCGAGAACAAATTCGATCAGCAGTTTCAAAATTTGAACCCCGAGACCTTCATAAATCAGAAGAAGAAAAATAATCTCTCCAATGCACCTGGTTACTTTAAGCCCAGGAAATAATTAGGGCAGGCTACTGCAGTATTTCTTTGGTTTACTTCCTTCTAAAAATCCTTAACTGATGATTTCAAACATTCTCTTAGTGATTACAGCTTCCTGATGATTAACAGCTGCAAAGTCATCACTATCTCCGTAAGCCTCCTCCAAAGGGGAAAACGGGAGAGCAGCACAAACCCACAGCAAAGCCCTGCTTGAAACTCAGAATATTCCCACCACAGGCAGCCTCAAATGCAAGGTGCTTCCCATGGGCTCTGAGATCCCACGTGAGCTGGCCTTGCCCAGGTATGCAAAGTCACCTTCTAAATCTGCCCTGCTACCAACACTCCAGACCCAGCGGCCACCATGGAAATGCTACCCTCGCCCATGCCTCAAATCCATCACCTTTGTGTCCATCTCTTTTCCCTGGAACATACCATCCCCGACTCCCAACACACACACTTCTTCAAGTGCCTCATTCCCACACTTCCCTTGGGTTTCACGCCTTAGGGACTGTAGTGTTGAATTATGTCCCTCAAAGAGCTGTGTCCAAGTGCTAACTCCTGGCACTTATGAATTGACCTTATTTGGAAACAGGGTCTTTGCAGATGTAATTAGTTCAGGAACACAAGATGAAACCATCTTGGATTTAGGGTGGGCCCTCAATCTAATGGCTTGTTTCCTTATAAAAGAAAGGAGACGGATATTTGGGATGCACAGACACAGAGGAGAGACGCGGAGGGAAAGTTCATCTGAAGGAGACGGCAGAGAAGGGAGAGGTGCAGCCACAAGCGAAGAAAGACCAGGCGCTGTCTGGAGCCACCAGAAGCTGGGAGAGGCTGGAACAGATTCCCCCATGGCCTCTAGGAAGAAGCCACCACCATGCCAACACCTGGATTTCAGATTTCTGGCCTCCAGAAATGCCTTTGTTTCACGTCACCCAGTGTGGAGTCACTGTCACGGCATCCCTAGAAACTGCCAGTGGAGTCCTCCTGTGGCCTTCTTGTGACAACAGCTCCTGCCCCCCCGGTCACACTGTCCCCCGTGCTTTTCAACCACGGCAGTGCCATCCCGCAGGGGACATTTGGTAAGATCTAAGGGCATCTTTGGGGGCAACTCCGGGGAGATGTTACTGGCATCTGTGGCTAGGGGCCAGGGACGCTGCTGAACATCACACAGTACACAGCATACCCCCCGCCCCACCCACCCACCAAAGAAATCTGGCCAAGAGCGAAGGGTGCTGAGGCTGCGGAACGGTTCTTCTCCCCTGCTGTCCTTTATTTCTGTCTTTATCTTGCAGCCTTATCTCTGTACTGTGGGTGTTGTACGGTCATTTGTCTTGGGCTGCTATGTGTCTTACCTCCTGTCCAGGAGGACAGGGTCTGTGTCTTACTCCACAGGGTGCCCAGAGCCTAACACAGCACATGGCATAAAGGTGCAAAAGATGCCAGGTGGAAGAGCCAGTAGCTGCCAGGCACCAAATAGCCAAACCCACCCACTGCCTGGCACACGTCTGCAAATGGCAGGTGCTGGCTGTCCTTCCCACACCCCTCTGCAGAGTGCTCACTGTGCCCAAGAACTTCATTGACTTGTAGTCACTCCAGGGGCACCGGAGAGCCCGAGTCTGAGGGGTGCCAGCAGCAGTGGCTCCGCCCAGGCAACAAAGCGCAAACCCCAAGAGCTCATCTTGACACCTCTTCTTCCCTCATCCCAGTAATCGGTCAGTTCTGAAACCTGACTTCTTCCATTCACAACACACACTCCACCTCGGAGGGTCCTGGTTTCAGTCCTGTTGTTTTTTGCATAAACTATGCAATAGTCTCCCAGATGTCCCCCAACATCTGTGTGTGTCACCATTATCATTCCCACGTGCTGAGCCCCTCCCCCGCGGCCAGGCGTCATCCACAGTGCCCCACATGCATTTCCTCATCGTGTCTCACACAGCGTTGAGCAGGGACTCTTATTATCCCCATTCGACAGAGGAGAAAGTTAAAGCACAGAGGTTACGAGAGACAAAGGACCTTCACCCGGGATCCAGGCTGCAGGGCCCATGTTTTAAATCCCACTCCTTGCCTGACTGAAGCCGGGGATGCAGGCAGCTGCTGCGGGAATGGACTCTAAGCTGAAATGCAGCACACAAGGCCATCCCTGGCCTCGGTCTTGCATCTCCCTGATGCTCATGTTAGGATGTTTTCACAGTGAACTGCTTGAGCTTCATCCAAAGCCCTGAACAAATTCAGACTGACCAGTGTTCATTCATGCCTCTATCTGCTGAGCGCTTCCTAGGTCCTTCCCTTTCCCCCAAAGGAATCCTCTCGTATTCTCTAAGATCTGGCTCAGTAGTCAACAACACGAGATCTTCCCAGATCACCCAGCGGGGCCTGATGCTGACCTTCTGTGCCCCACGGTCCACTGCACACCCCACTGTCCTCCACACGGGAGAGGTGAGCCATCCACCGAGGAATTGGTCCCAATCGTCACTTTCTCTTCGGCAAACATTGCTAGCTCTTACCCAGCATTCATTCCCTCTTTCTCCCTTGCAAAGTGAACTTGCTTTTGTCCAATTCAGCAAGGCAATGATAATTGACCTGTCAGCCAGGAATCCCATTCCCTCTGAACACTTTCTCTTTTTCTCAGCCTACCTTGAAGGTAGAGGCAATCCAATTCTGGCCAATTACAATTAGGGGGATATCTGTTTTGGTGGAAAGCTTTTCCTTCCTTCACAAGAAAGGACAGAGAGCACCGGCCCCATTCCTTCCTTCCTTGGCCAAGAGTATGATGCTTGAAGAGGTAGAAATGAGTTTTTGATCCTGTAGGAAGAGGACAAAACAGCCAGGTTAAACCAAAGCGGACAGACAGAAAGAAGGTGGGTTCCTGAGGATGTCGTTGAACCCTGCACCAAGTCTGAGTTCCTCCTCCAATAGCTCGTGCTGTTAAAGGCAATTATACGTGTTTACTGCATGACACACCATTACTTGTCTCCAAAAGCCCCATGAAGGGAGGTCCTGTGTGAGAATGGAGTCAGTCAGGCTAAGAGATGGAGAGAAACCAAGTCCTATGACATTGAGTCTGTGGAGTTAGCCATTGCTGAATCTTAGCTTTTTACAAGAGCTACCACAAGATCCTTATCTTTAAAATTATGTGTCTGACTGGTCTAATATCCTTTAAATTAGTCCTGACTGGTCTAATATCCTTTGTAATGGGCAAACAGCACATGCTCTATGAACTGAAATCCAACACTGGATGCTTCTGAATGGTGTCATATCGGGCCCCTATAAAATTGCTGCTAATGAATTCCACTATGGAGTAGCTCAACAGAGAAATTCAGTGCCTACTTGGTTTTTTCTTTTTCTTTTTTTTTTTTTTTTTTTTTTTTTGAGACGGAGTCTCGCTCTGTCGCCCAGGCTGGAGTGCAGTGGCACGATCTCCACTCACTGCAAGCTCCGCCTCCCGGGTTCCCGCCATTCTCCTGCCTCAGTCTCCCATGTAGCTGGGACTACAGGTGCCCGCCACCGTGCCCGGCCAATTTTTTGTATTTTTAGTAGAGACAGGGTTTCACCGTATTAGCCAGGATGGTCTCAATCTCCTGACCTCGTGATCCACCCGTCTCGGCCTCCCAAAGTGCTGGGATTCCAGGTGTGAGCCACCGTGCCTGGCCACCTACTTGGTTTTAAACGTACAAACTCCAGGTTTCTAGAACGTAAGCATATCTCCCTCTCTCTGGTTACGACAAAGCCTAGAATTTCGCTGTCATCAATCTCGGCGGTTGTACACAAGTCCTCACGTTCAGCTTTCTGTTTCTGAAGCTTTCTTTCAGTTACAACTTCTCTCTCAGCCCACATTTCCCCTTGGCCTCATTTTTCTTGTGTTAACTTACTTAATCTAAGAATATATCTCGTCAGCATCTTGGTAAGTCTTCTTTTTGGAACTAGACAGGATATGAGTAATTAATAAGTAAGCATTCAAATGCTTATTGTGCAAAGTAGTGGTAAAGACATCCCCAATTTAGCTAGGAAGGACTACTTCTATACATTATATCCAGTTTTGTCACTGGCAAACGTAGCCTTTATTCTCTCTCTAACATTTATTTCATCTTGTGCTTTCAGTCACTGTCTCTGTCTTTGTCCATCTCACTCTAGGGTATGATTTATAATTTGTAGATGGAAGTCAGAATACTTGTAGCTACATGAGGCAGAAAACCGCACTGAAACTAACTCACAGATGCACACACAGTCACAGACACAATTTTAAGATAAGGATGTTGTGGTAGCTCTTGTAAAAAGCTAAGATTCAGCAATGGCTAACTCCACAGACTCAATGTCATAGGACTTGGTTTCTCTCCATCTCTTAGCCTGACTGACTCCATTCTCAGACAGGACCTCCCTTCATGGGGGCAAGCTGGCAGTCAGCAATGGAGAGAAGCAAAGTCTATTAGTGGTTGCCTGGACTGAGGGTGGCACTGAAGATTAACTCTAAAGGGGCATGAGAGATCTTATTGGGGTGATGGAGATTTTAAGACTGAAGTCATGGGGATGACTGCACAACTCTGCAAAGAGACTAAACATCACTGAATTGTACACTTAATGGGTGAATTTTACGGTGCATAAATCATACTTCAATAAAGTTGTTTACATGACAAAAAGAGGCTGGGTGCAGTGGCTCATGTCTGTAATCCCGGTGCTTTGGGAGGCTAAGAAGTGAGGATCACCTGAGGCCAAGAGTTTGAGACCAACCTGGGCAACATAGCAAGACCCTGTCTCTACAAAAAAATTTGAAAAATATGTTAGCACAGCATGGTGGCGTGTGCCTTTAGTTTCAGCTATTCAGGAGGTTGAGACAGGAGGATTGCTTGGGCCCAGGAAGTTGAGTCTGCAGTGAGCTGTGATTGTGCCACTGCATTCCAGCCTAGTCAACAGTAAGGCCTGGTCTCAAATATAAATAAATAAATACATACACATATACATACATACATAACAACAACAACAACAAAAAGATGACTTCCAGCACTTGAAAGCCTCAACATTTCCAATAGAAAGAGTATGCTTCTCCCTCAGCAGAACCAATAGAAGCCCCAGGATGAGTCTGTTGGCTCTGATTGGTCTGATTTATGTTACATGCCCATGTTGGAACCAATCACTTTGGTGAGGAAGATGGATGCTTTGATTGGACAGGCGTGGGTCATATGCCTTCCTGCAGCCTAGATGGAAGTCAGTTGCCCTTGACTTACACTGACAGAGAATTACCAAGAAATAATTCCCCCGGAAAAATCCATGTGCTGCTATGAGAAAAAGGGAAAATAGATTTTAAGTAGGTCAGGCAACACTATCCACACACCAATGCACCTTCCATTCACATGAGAACACAATCCTTGGCCCCCAGAAACCTCTTCCCTTTAAATCCCATCCTACTACATTAGGATGTTAGATGAGGCTAACATCCCATCCATGTTAGACGAGGCTCCTGTGCATGCTGGTTAGACCTGCGTTGATTCTAGAGCCCAGGCACCTGGATTGAAAGCCCTGCTTCACCACTTCAATCGGCATAAGGGCGGTAATAAGACTTACCCCAAAGGGTGGTTCTGAGAATTAAATGAGTTAGCACATGGGTCCTTAGAACAATGTCTGGGGCATAGTAAGCTCCTCGGGGGTAGTTGCTATTATTCTGGTGTCGTGCAGGATAGGTTGAATTCTATGAATAAATGGGAAACTGTTTGCCAGTTTTAGGGGCTGTGCTGGAAATTCTTCATTGAGCCTCCCCACTCCACCTCGATCCACTCTGCCTTTCTCTGAGCCTTGGGGAGGTGACTCTCACACATGCACCATCTGCACTCCCTCTCGCACTGGCTTGGAGTCAAGTAGGAGATCAGAGGGTTGGAGGAGAGAGGTCAGGGTGCCTTTCCAAGTTCCCCCTTTACTTGGTGCTGTGCCTCTGGTGGTGCCCACTTCCCTCTGCGTCTCTACCTCCCTCCTGCTTGACCCCTTTCCTGAGGCCCCACTCTCACTGGGCTCTAGAAACACTACTCTCCCTGCCTCTTCAACTTCGCTCTGCTGTTGGTCCCTGGGTACCTTGAAACATCTTGTTTGTTCCTTTAACCCTGCCCATGACTCAGTCAATAGACCCTTCATTTGACCACCCTGGGTAAATTCTGTTTCTTGCTAGGATGCTGTCCCACACAGGAATGTTTTCTGGTTACGCTGACGCTATGTTAAGGCATCTTCAGGTCGCCTGTAATAGCCTAACACACCTATGACTGTTGCTCAGAGGAAACCAGGCAGCCCCATGCATGTGCCAGATTCTTACTGCAGGCAGGTGTGGATCTCCCTGCACACCTGAGCCCCAAGACTGGCAGGGGGCTTGCTGGCCAGGGCATCTGCCCGTCTAAGCTCAGGCCCCCAGGAAGTCAATGGTGGATTTGTTCCATGAAATGGGGTATGATAAGCCGCTGCAGAGGACTCTGGCAGATATGGAAAGACAGGAAAATTTAGTGCAAAAAGGAAAGACTTTCAAGAAATGCAAGATCCATCAGCAATAAACAAGGGCCTAGCGCCCATCTCTTGCTTTTAAACCCATACTAATGTTTGGGATGGATTTCTAGCCAGGGAAACTCTGTGGCAGATATATCATGATGCATATACTAATTTAGGCTCATATATGAGGGTCTCCAAATCAGGAACAAGTGAGGAACCAAAACGCGTGCACAACAGGACTGAAGCTTCCATGGCAGTGCGCCTCAATGAAACAAGCCACAGCTTCAAGGCACTGTCAATGGCAGCCTTAGGTTTTGGGTGAGAACCACCACTGAACAGGACACATGTCCATCCCAAGCCTGAAACTTGACTACAAAAACCATGACCCAGGCAATCATTCTGAGTGATAACTCTGGAGTCTTTTATTCAAATGAAACGGAAGTCATGATGGGTTACGACGCCTGGGTCTTTACTCTCCTCCAAATGCCTGTGTTACCTCCTGCTGTACCCAGTTAAATCGTCCTAGTTAAGCATGAATGCTGAAGCATGAACCACCTGCATCATCAAAACAAGATATGCAACCTGTGAAGCCTCAGTTTTCTCAGCTGTAAAATGGGAATGATCACAGAACTTCCTCTGATTTGGCATCAATGTTATCATAGTAAACACTGTATTGATGATTTCATAGTAAACATTATATTAATGTTTAATAATAAAATGAGTTTTTAAAAACATTGTATTGAGTTTAATGCTCAGTCCAATAGTACTAAACTCCTCATTTTAAGTATCAATGAGATAATCTGTGTAAAGTGTAAAGTGAATGAGATAATCTGTGCAATGTGCTTAAAACAGTGTCTGGAATTTAAGAAGGCTTAATAAGCAAGAGTTACCATCAATTCATTATCACCATCCTCATCTCGTTATCATCTTTGTCACTGTCATAAAAAGTAAATGCCTGACTAGACTTACCAGTATTCCAATTAAGTAGAATCAGCAAATAACCACCATCCACTCACACCTTCTCGGGACACTGAAATGTACCCGGAGAACCTGGAGGGAACAGGAGCTCGCAAAGCACATCCCTGCAGTGTTTTCCTAAGTCATTCCTAATGAACTCAGGGAGTTCTCTAGAGTCTCAGGGGCGAGTTCATTTCCCCGAAGCCTCTCTTCATGCCTTTGGTGTGCCTGCCTCTAAGCTGCTGCACCAACTTTGACAAAGGACTCCCTGACTCTCAGTCGCCCCCTTTGTGGAATGGGCTGGCAGTGCCTGTCTTGGATGTGAGATTAAAAACACAAGCAGTTACCTAAAAACAGTGAGCAGAAAACATGCTCTGTATTTCGTACCTCGTGGGGAGACAAGATGCTTTCCAACCAATGGATGCTCCTCCAAGGGCAGAGTGAAATTTCTTCCTCAAGGGCATCTGGGCATATCTTACACCTTCATGCCAACCCTCCTTTGCTAAGTCAAGGATGGTCATCATTGTAATAGCAGTGAACATTTCCAGAGTGATGACTACTTATCAGGAACAGGAGAGATTAATTAACCCTTTCACCAAGCCCAGGAGGACCTTGTTATCATCTTCGCTACTTTAGAAATGGAGAAACGAAGACCTAGAAAGTTTAAGGAAGTAAACTGCCCAAGATTGACTGTCTGGACCTTTTCGGAGCTAGACTGGATCCAAGAACGTTTGTTTGGTCCCAGAGGTGGCAGTCATAACCACTGCACTACCTTGTTTCAAATCTGGCTCCCTGACACTCAAACCAAACGGACATCACTTCTGGCTGTACGGCAGAGCAGAAGGGACAAATTAGTCCTGAGGTGCATGCTGCTATGCAGACTGTGGCCTTCATAAAAGCTCCTTGCTAGTGGAGATGAACTATGCCCCCTGTCCATTTGCCAAGTGGGGCACCCTGGCTGGTGCCTGGGTCTTCCTGAAAGATGGGGTATGGTCTCCTTCTTGGTCTGCACAGAAGCATCAGCTTTTTCTATTTCACACAAAGTTGCCATGTATAAAGCCAGAGCTCTGATAATGTCCTTTATTATGTGACCTCTTCCATCTCCAAAGTCCGGCCGACAGCAGCTAGCATGGTCTAGACCAGCCGCCACTGTCTAATAGAAATAGAATGCAAGCCTCGAATATGGGCTAAATATAATACTATATTTCCTAGTAACCACATTAAAAAAGTAAATTAGAAGTAGATAAAATTAATTTTAATAACATTTTATTAAACCCAATATAACAAAAATATTATCATTTGAACATGTAATCACTACATAAATTATTCACGTGATTTTTATTTTTTACTTTTTTTCATACTATGCTTTCAAAATCTGGTATTTCATACTTACAGTTCATCTCAATTTGGACTAGCCTCATTTCAAGGGTTCACAAGTATACTTGGCTACTGCACTGGACGGGGCAGTTTTAGATTCACTGGGAAATGGCCACTCCAGTGGACTCCTGGTCTCTGTGAGCTGGCTAGGGGCAGTGCCAGAGCCCTTGGACTGTGCCAGGGAATCAACCCAACCTGGAGCCCAGCAGATGGGACTGTTTACTATGCACACCTCACTATTGTTTTCCAACCCTTTGGGGTGGAGAGTAGCATTGTCACCTAGATGAAGCTGCCAAAAACACCCCACCAGAAAGTTACTTTTCTCTCCCGAAGGTGACCATTTTGCGTAATGAGCATAGAACACAAAGCTCAAGTATTTAGCATATGGAGGAAATGCGACTTCAGGACTGTGCTACAAGAACAGACCCATCTCTGGATGTGTTCTGGAAACTGATCAACCTCTTATCAAAACCCCTAGTGATCCAGACCTAGCTTTCCCCTCTAAGCTCCTGCCTTGAACCACTTCCTTTCCTTCCCTAAGCCCCTGTCACAATGGCTGCCTTTCCCTCTGGCCCGGGGCTTCATTTTCTCCTACCTCGGGGCCTTTGCACGTTCTAGTTTCACATTCCAGAATGCTCTTCCCATGGCTGGCTCCATCTTTTCATTCTGGCCCCAGCTCAGTCATCACCTCTGCAGAAAGCCCTTCAAGAACATCAAAGCCAAGCTGCTCCCCAGGTCCTCACTCCCATGTCACCCATGTGACTGACGTCTGCACACATTTCTGAATTCATGTGATTGCTTAAGCACTTGCTTATTTTTGGCCTCTGTCCACAGGAATGTCATGTAGGGCCCTGTCTTTCCGACTCGGGACTCTTTTTCCCCAGTATGTAACTCTGCATGCGGCACATAAGAGGTCATTATTACATGCATGTTAATTAAGTAAATAAAGCTGGAACGGTTCTTGCAACACTTCTAGTGCCATCCCCAAATTTCACAGGTGAGGATTCTGAAACTCAGAAGGAGGAACTGGCTTGACCACTCAAGGGCACCAAAAGGGTTCTCCCACTATCTTCCCTGCTGCTTGTGTGAGGCTGGGGCACGTTTCCATCTCATAAGACTCAAACTTACTGAACAGGGCGGGAGACAAGGGCCATTTCCATGCCATTTTCTGAGAGGTCAGATGGCCACCGGAGATTCAGAGAACCATCAAAGAGTTCTGTGATCGGGGGCTATAAGAAGCTGTGTCCAACTGAGGAGCCAGAAGGTCATTAAGGGTGGCTGCATGCTCTGGTGACGCACATTTTTTTAAACCCCATCCTGCAGGAGCAGCTAAGGCAAGTCAGCAAGTTTGCAGGATGCAGTTGTCCATGCTGCGGGTAAATGGCGCTAACAGTCTGAATCAAACAGCCTGAACAGTTCCCTCAAAGGCTGGAAAACCGGGCGGGGGGCAGGGGAGGTAAAAGAGGAAAAGCGAACAGCATAGAGGTCTGGAGTCTGTTGCTGGGAGGAGAGCCGCGGGCAACACCGGCAGCGATGCACAGCACCTTCTTCCTCACGGCCCTGGGCTGGAGGCTGGAGTCGGCGCCTCGTCCTTGCAACACACATCTTGTCTGTGTGAGCCCCGCAAAGGGAAGTGCATTCACAGCGCCTTCCGAAACACCATCTCGGCAACAAAGCGGGCAATGTGTTTAATCGCGGCCCGCGGATCCAGCTGAGTTTACAGCAGTGGGTGGCTTTCAAACCTAACATTGGATCAAAATGAAAAAGTGGCCCTTCCTTTCACCCCGTGACAAGCCTGCGCGTATAAATCACAGCCTTCCCAGGGAGGGCTCCTCGGCACACAATCAACGGGGCAGCCTGGCCACCTCCATCCCCATCTGGACAAAGGGGGCTGGGAGTTTTCAAGGGGCCCAGGAGTTTTTAAAGGCCCCTTGTAAAAACGAAACTCAGACACTATTCCGAGCACAAGTGTGGGGGCAGGGAGAGGAGCCATCCTCAGAGATTTGCATTTTATTTGGTTTGAGAGCTCAATGGAAATCACAGTTCCTGCTGGAACGGGTGCTCCAACAACCGTGGCTAAAATCAGAGGGCAAGCAGGCATTTTTAATTTCCAGTCATAATATGCTTTCGGGTTCTAAGAAAAGGGAATTCAGAAATGTGCATTTGGTTGGGAGAGAAGTAAAGGGAGGACAATTCTTAAATTAGCAAAGTCAATTAATAGTCAAAATATGCTAATAATAGTAACAATAGTATATTAGAACTATAATAGAACTAATAATAGTAATAGTATGATAGTGTAAAATAATATCTAACAGTATAATGATAATGACAACAGCAGCAACGGGTAACAGCATCCCTGAGTGCTCACACCAAGCTGGCTAGACATTCAAGCACTTAAGAATTCTGACGTGTTTCATTGGTTTACAATTCTACACCGTGAGCACTTGGACCGTTCCATTTTGCAGTCAGGGCGAAGGGACCCAAAGAACTTGGCTTTGATCAGTCAATCAAGCAAGAGCAGAGCTGAGAGAGGATCACGACAGTGTGGCTCCAGACCGATTCCTGCCCCCAGGGTCCTGTCTCGCTTCTCACAATTCAAATCCTCCTGGGGCTTGTTTCAACTCAGGATGCCCCAGTTCTCCAAGTCCCTCCATCACTGGTTGTTAAGGAACAGAGAGCGGTTGATCTGAAACCGGCAACATAAATGATCCAGGAAAAGCACCAGGGACACCTCGTTGCCCGCAGACGGCTGACGCACTCTCCACTGACGTCCAAACCTGGGCTGTAGCCGAGGGACTCTCCAGATGGGAGCCGAGGATACTCAGTCCCTCACAGCCCCCTTTCTGAGTGCAACACTCAGAATGCTGGGCATGGCTCTTTGTCAAATCAGAGTGAATCAGAAGCCCTCAGCACATCAGAGTGGGAGGCCTTAGAGGCCACCACCACTGTGACCCTCAGGAGGCCATGGTAGCTTCAGATGGGGAAGGAACTCTCCGAAGGTCCGCGGACCCCCTCGGTGCAGGCAGAAGGTGACCTCCTTCCACAACTGCCACCCAGGTCTCTGTCTGCAAACACACAGCCTTGAAATGGTTTCTGGACAGAAATATTTAAGGACAGGGGAGAAAATGGGAGAGTGAGAAGGATGGAGCCACTTTGAAGAAAAGGACCCCTCTCTTAGACTCCACGGGAAACTTCCTCTGTAGGGTCCAGGCAGGGAATGTAAATGAGTGGAGCTTCGCCCAGCATGGGGCCCATCCACATGCCTTGTGTGAGCGACGTCCCCGAGGGATGGAAGAGCAAGAGACAGACAGTCATCCAAGAGAAAGACTGCGAGCTTAGCTAAGTGTGTGTGTGACTGAGTGAGGATGATGGTGGGGGAGGGAGGTGGGGAGAGGAAGAGAGGAAGAGAGCAGAAGGAGGAGGAGAAGGAGGAGGAAGAAAGAGAGACAGAGAGAGAGGAGAGAGAGAGAGAATATCTGATTTTTTAATGTTGCAGACTTATTCTAACTCACAGTGCCCTAAAAATGGTTATGGGCCAGGTCAGATGCAGGATCCTGAACCTTTACTCTGCAATTTCTGCTTTAAGACTTAGTTACTTCATTGCCTGTCCTCCAGCCACGAGGTATCTAACTTAGCTCCTGCTTTCCCTTCAAGGCAGAGCTTGATGTCCCCTCCTCCATGAAGCACCCCCAGAGCCTTCCAGGAAGGGCTGCTTCCTCCTCTCTGACTGAGAGTTTCCTGGGTTGTAGTTATTGGAATATGCAGATATCCAGCTGCCCCGCCACGCTGAGATGAAATCTTAAAGTAAAGGATCTTTTTTTTTTTGAGACAGAGTCTCGCTGTGTTGCCCAGACTGGAGTGCAGTGGCGTGATCTCGGCTCACTGCACCCTCTGCCTCCTGGGTTCAAGCTATTTTCTTGCTGGGACTACAGGCAGGCATGTGCCACTATGCCCAGCTAATTTTTCTATTTTTAGTAGAGACGGGGTTTCATTATGTTGGCCAGGCTGGTCTCAAACTCCTGACCTCGTGATCCGCCCCCTCGGCCTCCCAAAGTGTTGGGATTACAGGTGTGAGCCACTGCACCTGGCCAGAAGCCCCATCTTATTCTCCATCCTTGTCTCCCCAGTGCACGGCAGAGTGTCTGACACATACTGGGTGCACCCGCACTGACTCTGTTAGCTTTACTGTGATCGGGTCAAAGGCTGGAACAATATGGGCACCTTACGGAAGCCTGTTACACAGATTGTGCAGGAAGGCCTCGTGTTCCAGTGATTATCCCTGGAAATGGAAAAGTAGGAAGAATCCACTTCAAACAGAAAGTAAAATGTCATTGTAAGTCGTTGAAGTGGAGTGGAGAGAGGAGGCTTTGATTGGGACTTTCTTTTGAAAAGTGACAGTTATGAAAATAATTGCATTTGATCTGCCTTTTAACAAAATATGAGTTTTAATTAAAACCATGGGCTCACTTTTGGAATAGAGTGAAAACATTGTTACTTCCAGTGAAAAAATGGCAACTTGACTTTTTCCTACAAAATGGAGTGATAGTGCTATCAATAAATCTATTTATAGTTGACTTTTGCAACTCAATCGTAAAGAAGGCCATCTTTTTTCTTTTTCCTGGCAAAGGCTTAGAATGTTTCCTCAATTTTGCTCAGGCCTTCTCTTAGTCTTTTGATATTTAATTCATGTTCTTTTTATTTTCACTTCTTCATTTGAAAGCTGGTGGAAGTCCACCAGACGTTCACTTTGCCATATTTTCAGAGGCTTTGTGGTTGGCCTAGCTCACCAAAAAATCACTTTCGTGAACTTCAGGAAATCCGATGTCTTTTGCAAGATTTGCAAACTCACTTCATAAAACACTTTACTGTTTTGCATTTTATGGGTTTAGCATTCCTAACCTGAAAAGTGTAAAATCTGAAATTCTCCAAAATATAAAATTTTCTGAGCACCGACATGATATTCAAAGGTCATGTTCAAAGGAAATACTTATTGGAGCATTTAGGATTTTGGATTTTCACATCGGGATGTTCAACTGGTATTACATGCAGATATTCCCAAATGTGAAAAAAAATCCGAAAGCTGAAACGCTTCTGGTCCCAGGCATTTTGGATAAGGTATACTCAACCTGTAGTGGCGGATACTTCTAGTCCCCCAAATTAGAGAATGAACAAGAAAGACTCTCATCCTATGAAAGCTGCAACCACTAGCTAGCTTTTTAGCAACTCACACCATTAATGAATCTTCGCTTGAGATGAAAACATCTACCTTTTAACACAATCTCACAATGGGTAATTAGATAACAGATATCTGGCTACTGAGAGACCTTCTAACAAGATGCAAAAACCCATGGGTGGTGGGGCACTCCCTCCCCCCGCAGCCCAGTTCCAGACCATACTGACTCTCCTGCTTGGAGTTGCCAGCACCGTTTGTTCACTGCCTGTTGTGAGGTTTTTATATTTTGCCTTTGGGAAAGACACCAGGAGAGGTTTTGAGCTGAGGTCACAAGTGATGCTCTCCTAACCAACCTGGTCATTTCACGAGTAAGAAAGTGGAGTGTAACTGGAGACGGCAGCTGCCCAGTGAGTGGCTGAGATCTAAAAAGAATCCTTCTCTCCTAGAGAAAGCCAGGGTGGCCCGAACTCCGAGTCCCCCAACCTGCTTGTTCCTAGCTCTCTCTAGCAGGCTGCTCATCTGCACTCCTGCTCTGATGAATGAATTCCACAAGCTTCACGCCTGCTGAAATGGCACAGTGTTGGAGTTGCAAGCCTTTCTGTGATTCACATTTGTTTCCTAAAGGGGAGAAAAGCAGCCTCCCTTCTTAAGGAAACTCCTTAGAAGAAAGAGCTTATCAACGGGCCCCAAGTCCTCAGAACGAACACACATCAAACATCCTTTACCGAAGTGTATTTTGGAAAGTTAAGAGCCCAGGAATTAAAAGCACGTGGCCTCCATCTCCTCCCACAGGCACAGTGGTATTAAAAAAAAAATTAAAAGAAAGAGGAGTTTGGAGAAATATGTTTCAGTTTTTGCAGAGCCTCAAACGCTTGAAAACAGTTCAAGATGTCACCCATGATCCCAGCAATCACTGTGTACTCTTTTCCCAATTACGAAGTGTTTCGAGACCACCAATGGAGACATTTGTTATATGGGGAAGTCCTGACTTCAAAAGGTCTGTTCTTGCTGAGGCTAATGGGATGGCAGGGGTCAGGCAGGCACTTCTGATCTCGCTGGTGCCCACAAATTTGAGATTCCCCACGTAGAAGAAAAGACAGCCTTGGAGCTTCTGGCCAACATGTGGAAAACTGCACACAAGAGGTCCTCAGAGCCTTTCAAGTATCCTCCCATCCTTCCCCCCCTGATAAACCCCCAAGAATTTCAGTCGCATCCACCCACCATCTCTCTGTTTTGAAGCAACACAGGTTTGAAGACAGATGGAAATTCTTGGGCCACCTAGGCCAATCCTCTAGGTTACAGATCAGGGAACTCAGGCACACAGAGTAGGTGAATTCCTTGGAGCAATGAGCATCGAACTCAAGCATTATGATCTAACAGTGAGCACAATCGGCCTTCCCCCTGCCCAACTCCTGCATCATGAGCTTCATAAACACAAACACTGTCTTATTTCTTGGTGTCCAATGCCTTAAGCAATGCTAAACACACAGTAGGAGCGCATGACCTGCGTGCTGAGTCAGTGAATGAGAAAGATGGTCAGCACAGAGCCACTCTATGAGACACAGTTGCAGCTTGCAAGCAAATAGAAACAACTTTAGCTCATGTATGTGGGAAAAGACCTCACTGGTACACTCCAGCCAGGCTAGAGGGCGCCTGGAGAATTGGTGGGGAAGTTGAAGAAGCAGGCATGGATGGACAGGCATCAGGGTGGCTCCTAAGGTCGAAAGCTTCCCTTATGGAGAATTCATTCATTCCAACAGCCTTGCTCAAAATTCAAACTCCAGGAAGAGAGTGTCTGATGGACTTTTCCCTTCACCATTCACCACGGCCAAGTTATTCCACTTCCAACAATTCGGGCTGAGATACATCCCCTGTGTCAGAATGATGGGTAGGGTCAATTCCTCTAGACCGTAGGGAGCAAGAATGGAAGACAAGTGGTTCCCTGAGGAACTGGGGGTGCCCTTATCAGCAGGCATGAGGGGACATTTATGTGCAAATTAATTAAAACTAAAGAAAGTTAAGCATTCAGTTCCTGAGTCTCACTAGCCACATTTCGGGGGTTCAATGTCCACATGTGACTCATGGCTTCCCTGTGGATAGCACAGTCACAGGATGCTTCCATCATCATCTAAATTCTGTGGGACAGAATTGCTCCAATCAAATCCAGGTTCCTCCTATTGTTCTCCCTATATTGCCCTGGGGTATGTGTGTGTGTGTGTGTATGTGTGTCTGTCCTTTATCAATCTACCATTGTTGCTGTCTACTTATTCACTTCGCATTGGATTCTTCTATTAGACTATGAGAACTATTAGATGATGGAGCTGCAAGAGCAGTCACAATGTTGGTTTTGTTACTGTCGCCTGTCTGGTGCTGGGCAAATCATCAGCATAGATCAGAAACAATAAATACCTGTGGAACAAAATGCATGCACAACCTCCACACCCACCACAGTGATTGTCATTCTACCTGCAACTTAACAGAATTTAAATTTCAAATTTAAAAAATTAAAACATCCTTCATCACCCGTCCTCCTGGCTTCTAAATTAATATTTTGCCTTCCCTGCTATAAAACGTCACTCTCATTAGCATGCTTCAAATTAGTTTTATCCTGCTATAAAGACTAATTAGCCGCTATCTTTAAATTAGCGCCAATCAAGTTTCTGTCGAACGGCATCTACTTGATGAGGAACACCAACATGACCCCCCAAGAAAAGACATAAAGTGTTGTTTAGGTGTCTGAGGTTTATCTAGATGCCACACTCACAGTGTCTGAGGCTGCATGTCATCAGGGGATTTCTCAGAATGAAAACACCCTCAGAGAACATAAACAGAAGTAATCATCTTTGTGTGTGTTTGATTTTAGAATAGGGTCAGGGAATAGAAGTGACTGTTTTTTTCTCATGTCACTATAGCAAATAATAAATAACAAGCGGAAAGTCTTAGAAGCTCCTCAAAAAGGCAAATAATAGAGTTTGGCTGTGTCCCCACCCAAATCTCACCTTGAATGGTAATAATCCCCACATGTCAAGGACGGGGTCAGCTGGAGATAATTGAATCATGGAGGCAGTTGCCCCCATGCTGTTCTCATGGTAGAGAATAAGTCTTGTGAGATCTGATGGTTTTATAAAGGAGGGTGCCCCTGCACGTGCTCTCCCTCGTCTTCCGCCATGTAAGACGTCCCTTGGTCTTCCACCATGATTGTGAGGCCTCCCCAGCCATGTGGACTGTGAAGCAATTAAACCTCTTTCCTTTATAAAGTACCCAGTGTCGGGTATGTCTTTATTAGCAGTGGAAGAACACACCCATACAGCAGAGCAGGTATAATGACAAAGCGAGTAGCAGGTGAGTCCTGGGCTCCACTACTTCATGACCTTTTGTGACCTTGAGCTAGTTCTGAAGCCACGCAGAACCACCGTTTGCTCATCTGTAAGATGGAATACTATTACCTCTCTTGCTGCTGGGAGCACTGAATGGGTTGATGTGCAGTAAAGTGTCTAGCAAGGCGTCTGACACATGCAAGCACTTACACTGGTTTGCTATAATACTACCATTTGTGGGACTGCGACCAGGGTGAGCATTCTCTTCCTATTTTGCTTAGCAGAGCATAGAAAACAAATTCAGTTAACATGAGTATATGGCCAGGGTGTCCTCTACGTATCTTGGCAGGCCATGTGCACAATTCAAATTTTGTGTATGTTTTTTTCCCTGATGTTCTTCAGGCCTACATATTGTCTGGATAAGAGACAACATCCCACTATAAGTGCCTCAAATAGCTTTGAGTGTTCATGGAACTCTCCAAGGTCTCACCCTGAAGGCACAAGCTCTTACCAGGGGACCCCAGGGTTGGTTCAAGGCCCTATTCCTGTGTCCTGTGTGGCCAAGACACTTAGCTCCTAAAACTATCACACCATGTACTGGTTCTATAGGAAGTTCAGGCACACATGCACTAGACACACACACACACACAAATTTTAAAAGTGGTCATGGCATCTTCTGATAACTACTTCATAGAATTTGCTACTGCTATTTTTAGTGAAAAATCAAACTCTGACATTAGAACACATGAAATACACTTAGCTTGGTTTTTGCTTCACAGTTCATAAATTTAGAAAGCAGTCCAATCCATGGGTTCTTACCAATTTTTTAGCAGGATAAGCAGGTATTAAAGATTTAAAGTGTCCCGCTGTGCATATGTAGGAATCTTTCTTTCTCTACAAAGGAGATTTTGTAAACCTACTTTTTCTGAGTAGCCACGGCCGGAGGCCACTCCTTTCCCTCCTGCACTCGCTGTGAAACCTTCTCCAGAAAGTGGAGACTGCCTGTTCCACCCTGGGCCTCTCCGCCCAGGGCCCTGCAGCTCCAGCCCCAGAGTTGCCGGGGATTCAAACCTCGACTGGCTCACAGGGGTCTCTCCCCACAGACTGAATGACTCACTGCAGGCATGAGACTCTGAGAAGGAAAAATGATGCCAACGCAAAAGCCCAGGGACCAAGGACACTTGTGGCCTCTGAGCAGAGTGGAGTCCTGTGTCCCATTCATGGTGTTGGAAATTCTACAGGCAGAACTGGAGAGAAACCCAGTCCAGGGCTGGGGATGTGTGTGTGCTGTGCTGTGGACCGAGGGGAGGCCTCTGGGGTGGGTGTGGTAAGGTGGGACATTTCTCTGTCATCTCCAAGAACAGAAGTAGTGACCAGAAGCCCAGGACTGCGCTGGCCTTACCCTTGGCTTGGAGAAGGGATATATTTGCATCTTTGGGCTCCCTCTTTTTCTTTTCTGGTTTTTTTTTTTTTTTTGAGATGGAGTTTCGCTCTGTTGCCCAGGCTGGAGTGCAGTGGCACGATCTCGGCTCACTGCAACCTCCGCCTCCCAGGTTCAAGAGATTCTCCTGCCTCAGCCTCCTGAGTAGCTGGGATTACAAGCACATGCCACCACTCCTGGCTAATTTTTGTATTTTTAGTGGAGACAGGGTTTCACCATGTTGGTCAGGCTGGTCTCAAACTCCTGACCTTGTGATCTGCCCGCCTCGGCCTCCCAAAGTGCTGAGATTACAAGCGTGAGCCACCGTGCCCGGCCTGGGCTCCCTCTTAATTTAGCAATCTGATTGCATTCGAACAGAGCCACTCATGGGCATTTTGGATGATGGCGCTGGGGGGTCTCCTGGGGTGCCCTCCATCAACTCCCTTAGTCCTGTTAGTGAGAAAGTGGCAGGACAGAAAGGCTGCAAACCTAAGCCAGGCATAGGATGGGATGACAGCCAGGACAGTAAGGTCTCCGAGTTTGGTGGGCCACAGGTCTGAACTTTTCTTCCCAAAGCAACCCAATACCTCTTCTTCATTTAAATGCATGGATAGGACGCATGGACTCCAGACCTACTCTATTCAAGACAGAAACAGACAGACATGTGTAATTCTGTATTTAACTTAATGGGTCTTTTTAGTATAATGTTTGCAGACATTTAAGATGTATGTGTGTGTCTCTCCGTGTGTGTATGTGTGTGAGAGAGCGAGAAATAGAAAACTACACATGACTTTAAATATCAATGAGATTTTCGTCTCCCATATTTATCTTGGGCAAGTTGTGGGATCCATCTCTACTTAAGGTAGAAATCAGTACATTTTTAGTGGGAAAACAAAAGCAGCCTTGCGAGAAAGTCCTACCCCCAGAGCTGACAACTGCAAGACTCATTGCAAGGCCAGGCATGGCGTGAGGTCTCCAGAGCGGGCAGAAGGCTGCAACATTAATACACGGTTCATTACAACCGAATTAGAGGCTGGTTACTCAGTGCTCTAGAAATACAGGTTGGTCAGCAGCAAACCGATTTTCCCATGAAAGCAGGAAGTGTCCTGTTCAACCCTGGAAAATCAGTAATTATGGTTGCTGAACCTATTTACATGCAGAGCCCCCTACCTCTTGCTTTCTGTTTTAACTCCAGCGTCTGGGTGTAAAACATCCCTGCTGGGGAGCTATTGCTGCTCAGAGAGTCGTTTATTTCCTCCCAACTGAGAAGACAAGAAAGTAACCTAGTTTTAATACTACGTTTCTGCAGGTGGGTATACAATGGAGTCGATGCATTTCATTGATGCGGATCCAGCTCTTTAGGAGACAGAGAACAGGTTATGTCAGTGTGACAGACCCTGTGGATCCAGCCATCCTTCTTCCCAGGGATTTGCAGCTGAAGGCTGAGGCACGGGGTCTGGGTTTTCACCCACTCAGTGAGGCTCCGATCCCTGGCTTCTGACAAAGTCAGCTTCCTGGACTGCTTGCTTATTCTAGTCTTCCAAGGTGCATTTTCCATACAACCTGGCCCCCAAACACACGCTAAATATTTCTCCCGGAGTTGAGAAAGGATCTGACCATCCAAACCCTAAGGGTGTTCACGGATAATTCATTTCTTCCATCGTTCCTTGGACACACGTTTGGTGAGCTCCTGCTTCATACGTGGCTTTGCTCCAGATGCTCAAGATAAAGCAGAGATCAACAATGACAAGACACCTCACCGCACAGAGATGACCTGCTTGCGGCAGGGAAAGATAAATAATAAAATGTACCGTGACAGGATGGTGACAAGGCAGGAAGGGGGTAAAGAGTGCCAGGAGGCTGCAATTTTATGTAGGGCACCCAGGGACAGCCTCACTAAGCACGTGGCATTTAAGTAAAGCTCCAAAGGAGGCAGAGCTACAAACCATGCAGATGTGGGAGGGGAGTGCTTTGCAGACAAGGACAGGGATGTGCAAAGGCCCTGAGGTGGGAGCTTGCCTGAGCGTCTAAGGGACAGCAAGGAGGACAGTGTGGAGGAAGGGAGGGGATGAGGGAAGAGGGTCAGGGGAGGTGCCTGGGGGATGGGGAGGTATGGAGAGAGGTTGCAAAGCACGCTTTGCAGATGGTTTGGGCTTTTAATCTGAATAAGGTGGGAGCCACGGAGGGAGTCAAGCAGAGAGGTGATGCTGACTGACTCAGGATTTAAGAGGATCTGTGGTTGAGGGCAGAGTTTATGGGAGCCAGTGAAACAGGAAAATCCGTGTGGAGGCTCTTGCACTGGTCCAGCTGAGAACACCTAGATGATTACCCTGAGGCCCATGTGCCAGCTTGGAAACTCAGCTTCCTATAAAAAGCAACTTCACTGTGCATCCTGTCAATACAGATGGCAGCCCCACTGCAGCCAGAGGGACCCTCCTCAGGCACAAACTCACGCACGCTGAACTCTGCGGAGACATCCCTTCCCTCCCGAAGCTCCCTCCGCGGTCTGGGACCCCTCGCCTAGCCCTGCTTCTCCTCTTGGAGGCCCCCGGTGCCCCTGTGAAAACGGAGGCCTCTCTATTTCAACCCTAGGGTTGTTTCTTCTTTGGGCTTCTGTGGGCTTAAAATGGAGTCTCTCAAGAGGGTTTTCTCTTCTTCCTATAAAGTTCATGTCTTTGGACTGCAGCGGGAGGGATGTAGAATCATCGTAAAGAAAGCATTTTCCCAAATCGGGATGGTTTCCCCACCGAAAGGTTTGCCCACATTGCCTCTAGAGGGGTGTGCAGTGATTCTCTCAGGCAGTGGAAGTTAGAAGAGGCTCTAGTCCCCCGACCTGGATGATTTGTTTTCAGGTTTCAGGTAAGCTGGGTTTTAGGCTACCTGGTGGTAATGCCTGTGGAAGAGGGAGTGATGGCGCGGAGGGTAGGGATCCCACCCACACCCATCAATCCCCAACTCGTATGAATGGCTCACCTCTTCCTCAGGCCTATAGCTCCAGTCTCAGGGTTCTGCAGATGCACAGATCACGTCATGTCTGCAGGTAAAGCGCAAACCACGGAAAGACAAATGACTCCTGACAAATCCCTTAAATTGTCTAAGAAGGTCAGGAAAGTTCCATTTCTTCCTGAATCCTCTTTCTATTCTTGGTGGAATCCCAGAGAAAGCTGTGGTTTTGAATTTAGACACCCTGTTGTGGGAGAGAAGGAAGAGAGAGGGAGAGAGGAGAGGTGGGGGGAGGGAGTGACAGAGAGAGCAGAAAGGAAGGAAAGAAGCAAAGAAAGAAGGAAAAGAAAAAAGGAAGGAAGGGAGAAAGAAAAGAAGGGAGGGAGGGAAGGAGAGAGGAAGAAAAAGAATTAAAGAAGGAAAGAAGAAAAAAATGAAAGAAAGAGAAAGAAAGGAAGGAAAGACGGAAAGAAGAAAGAGAGAAAGAAAGCTAAGGAAGGAAGGAGGGAGGGAGATATCTCCCTATCTACTGCCCCTCCCTCCACTGAGTGGCTGGATCAGAGATGGGAAGGGTCCAGGATGATCAGCTCTCGGTCACTCTCCTTGAGGGGACTCACACACCTAGGGGCCTCATGCGAGAGGCAGTCTGCTCTTCTGTCTCTTTCCAAGTCCATGCAATTTATTTGGCCCAAGCTAACCATGCAGTTTGCAGATAGTGGTGATTCCAACTGGGCAAGCTGGAGGTGAAGAGAGTCAAGCCGCCCCCGCAGGGTCTGCTTCTCTTCTTCATCGACCCTTTACATTGATACAGAAACATCATTACAGCATCCAACTTTTAAATTGCCTGATGTGCAAATGTGTGACTCCATTCAGGTGGCTCAAAATAACAGTATTCTTTTTAAAACAGAAACAAATTGAAAACGACAGCAACCCCATGATATGAGGAAGCAGCACTCGCAGAGTGCATCTCTGTACTAGGTGCTGTTTTCAGCACTTGGTACCTTTCGTCTCACTTAATTCTCACAGGAAGCCCACCGGGTTGCTGCTACCACTACCAGGAGAAAAGTGGGACCCAGGAGGTTGAACAACCCACCCTTGGTTCCAGAGCCAAGGCAGAGACAGCACTTCCAGCCAGGCTGCCTCCTCCTGTGCCCTCTGCCAATGTGGGAAAACAAACAGCATCGTTATCCTGACGCCATTCACAGGAAGCAACACCCCAATAAAAAGCTGCAGGAGGGGAGGAGCTGCGCAAAGTAGGGGCAATAAATAAAACGGCTCTTCTGAGTTCTCCTTTGTTGCCTTGTCCTCAGCTTTGCTAAGAAAACACCACGGGAGAACGCCCTTGTGAATGCTGCCATTGCATTTCCAGGAGCAGCCGGCCTGGGCAGAAGTTGAAGGAGTTGCAGGCTCCTGGGGTCTCAGATCGCAGCATTAGCACCTCTGTTCTCTGTGAAAGTCCCAAACCACCTTGCAAACCTAGGTGGCAGGAAATCTTCACCACTACCACATCTCTGGTCTTTCTCCTCCAGACAGTGAGAAGCAGGTGTCTGCTCAAGTTTCCCTTTTCACTCGTGCTGCCAGGAAGCCTTGGGAGTCACATTTTTAGATTTTACTCACTGTTGATAAACATGGATGATTAACAGTGTTTGAATTATTTCTTCCTGGTCTCAACCCCACTTCTGTTTTCTTTGGCCTTGATTTATATTTGTCTCTTGTATTCCTCTACTTTGTTATATGCTTTATGAGCGCTAGAGAAGATCTTTTAGGAAAAATGGACAGAATAGCCAAGTATGGGACAGAAATATCATGCCTGGCCGTGTTCTCTGGAGCACTTGGGGACCCTAGAACCCTGCTTCTCTCTCACCCCGGACAGTTCCCTTGTGCTTTGCTTCCAGATGTCACACTTCCTCACTGAACTAAATTATAAAAAGGTATTTCTTTCCTTTATGTAATTCCTCTCACATCAGAACCACGAAAATCACAACTTTGCCCTGGTCCTGGCTTCCTGAGGGATCCTGCATAGGGTACTGTGAGGCAAACTCCTTGAATGATTAAAGCAAAGTAGCTACAGAGCTGTGGACTATTAGACTCCCGGTTTATAAAAGTGAAGATTCTACAACTCAAATATATACACCTGAAGTCAAAAGCATTTGAAACGTGATTGCTTCCATCATCTCCCTCCCTTTCTCCTTCATCTGAGTAATTATGGGAATGGCTGATTTTATGTGTCAACCTGACCGGGGTATCCAGATATTTGGGCAAACATTATTTTGTTGTGTCTGGATGTTTTTGGATGAGAGTAACTTTTGAATCAGTAGACTAAGTGAGATGATTTGGCTGTGTCCCCACCCAAATCTCATCTTGAATTGTAGTTCCCATAATCTCCATGTCTTGTGAGAAGGACCCGGTGGGAGGTAACTGAATCATGGGCATGGTTCCCCATGCTGTTCTTGTGACAGTGAGTAAGTTCTCATGAGATCTGATGGTTTTATAAGGGGCTTTCCCCAACTTCACTCGACACTTCTCCTTCCTGCCGCCATGTGAAGAAGGATGTGTTTGCTTCCCCTTCTGCCATGATTGTAAGTTTCCTGAGGCCTCCCCAGCCCCATGGAACTGTGAGTCAATTAAACCTCTTACCTTTATAAATTACCCAGTCTCAGGTATATCTTTATAAGCAGTGTGAGAACAGGTTAATTCACTAAGTAAAACACACTGTCCTTCCTAAATGGGTAGGCCTTGTGCAATCAGTGAAGACCTGAATACAACAAAAGACTGACACTCCCCTAAGTAAGACATTTTTCCTGCCCGACAGCCTTTAAACAGGAACACTGGCTCTCCTGGGCCTACAACTCACTGACTCACCTTGCAGATCTTGGGACTTGTCAGCCTTCATAATTGCATGAGCCAATTCCTTATAATAAACCTACTCACATACATGTACACATATGACATTGCTCTGCTTTGGACATGGTTTGTCTCTGCCAAATCTCATGTTGAAATTTCATCCCCAGTATTGGAAGTGGGGCCTGCTAGGAAGTGTTTGAATCCTGAGGGCGGATTCCCCATAGATAGCTTGATGAGATTCTCACGGGAGTGAGTCAGCCCTCCCCCTTAGTTCCCACAAGAACTGGTTGTTGAAAAGTCTCTCTTCCTCTCTCTCACTATGTGATCTATACACACCTGCTCCAATTCACTTTCCACCATGAGTGGAAGCAGCCTGAGGTCCTCCCCAGATCCAGATGCTGGCACCATACTTCCTGTACAGCCTGCAAATCCATGAACCAAATAGACTTCTTGTCTTTATAAATTACCCAGCCTCAGGTACTTCTTTATAGCAACACAAATGGCATAAGACAGACATATTGTTAATTAGCAGACATTCATATATATCAATATATGCATGTGAATATATATATTTGAATATATATGTCTTCCTATTGCTTCTGTTTCTCTGGAGAACCCTAATATAATTACCTTCTACCTGGTGACTGCAGTGGCCCCAACAGACCTTTCTATGGCCCTTCTTGGCCCCTAGGAGTCCAGTCTCCTTATAGTACACAGAGTGAGGCTTTTAAAAAATGAACCAGGTCATATCACTGCTTGGCCCCAGACTCTTCGATAGCTTCCCATTGAATTCAAATAAACTGTAAAGTCCTTACTATGGGCTCTGAAAAAGCCTTAGGTTCAGTGGTGAGCTATAGGAAGACCCCACACAGCACAGGCTTAAATGAGAGAGCAGCTCATTTCTCTCTTGGGTTCTTGGACAGTTGGGGCATTTTATGGAGTCAGAGACTCAGGCTCTTTTCTTCCTTTTGTTTCTACTCCCAGGGCCACCTCATGGTTCAGTACAGCTGCTGGGGTATTGCCATTATATTCCCATTCCAGCCATTACCAAGTAGGCAATGCTCCCACCTTTAAGTTGACTTCCGGGAAGCTACCGGTGCCTCTAGTAATACATGTAACTGCCTTTATGTATCAAAATTTAGAGCACAATCACCAGGCCAAGCCTAGTTGCAAAGGAGGCCGGAAAGGGCAGTTGTTACTCTGGGTGGTCGAGTGCTCAGCTAACCATCAGGAGTTCTGTTCCTGAAGAAGCGAAGGGAGAGTGGGTACTGGGAAGAGCTCCAATCTGGGACACATGTGGCCTGCCTGGACCACATGGACAGGACCCTGCCCATGTCCCTGATGCATCCCCCACCCCTTTCCCACACTCACTCTGCCCCAGCCACAGGGCCGTTTTGCCGTTGCTCTTCCTCCAATGCACCCAGCTAATTCCAGCCTCTGGGCTTTTGCACTATCTGTCCCCTCACCTCGACAGCTCCTCCCCAAATATTCACAGCGCCCCTTCTTCACTAACTCAAGTCTCTGTGAGGTTCCAGGGAGAAACCTTCTCTTCCACCCATCTACAGGGGTGGCCCCGTCACGCTCTGTCCTCTCTACAGCTTTGCTTTGCCCCCTAGCCCTCCTCACTCCCAGCATGATATTCACCTCTCTAATTTGCCATCTAGTCCCCAACCCAAATTCCCACCTCAATGCAAAAGCAGCAGGGATTTCTGGCCACCCCTCTCTTGTACCCTCAGCCCCCAAACTGCCTAAGAAAAAATACATGTTTCATCAACATTAGTTGAATAAATGAAAAAGGGAGTGATGATTTCATACATTATTTGCACCCAAAAAATTCTTCACTTTTGAGAATCCATACAAAACAATTTTGCTCAAATGGGAGTTTTTCTGAATAAAATAAAAATGTAATTGAAAACAAATTTCAACTTACAGGTGGCTATTTTAGAGACATCCTCTTTTGTAGTAGATGTGCTTCTAAAAAGTAATTTTTAAGTTGAAATCACACATGTGCGTGTGTGTGTGTGTGTGTGTGTGTGTGTGTGTGTACAGTACGTGTTCATACATATTTAGAGAGCCACAGGGACTCTGGAGGAGACAGAGAAAGAGAAAGAAGTAGAAATATTAATACAGAGAGAGAAAAGAAAAGAATTTACCTACAAGTAGACATTCTAGTTTTTCCAATGGATCAGGTGGAAATTTTGGATTACTGCCACCAAAGAAATTATATGAAAAAATCTCAACTGGGGCATGCAAGCTTCATAAGGGCAAGAATTTTTGTCCAGCCTGCTTTGATGGCACATACCTAGCATACCTGAAACACAAAAGGAGCCCAATAAGTATTGGTAGAAGAATAAATCTGGGGGCAATTTGACAAGAACCTATGAGTGGCAATTAGAAGGAGTGTATGTATGAATCTTCATAGAATTTTAGGGAGGTGCAGAGTTGTTGTGTCGACCATCTCTTCCTTTGTAGTAGCATAAACCCCCAACCCCCATGATCCAAGACATGACTTTAGAAAGAAAGCTTTAGCAATGTGGCGCCAAGCTTGAAGGATTCAGTGTGGTGGCATGCCGAGGGCCACTCATGCTCACTGGCAGGCAGCTCTGCCCTGCAGCATGGGGCACTTGATGTTGGTGACTCTGCCTTTTAAAACCAAGGACTCAGCCGGGCACGGTGGCTCACGCCTGTAATCCTAGTACTTTGGGAGGCCAAGGTGGGTGGATCACTGAGGTCAGGAGTTCAAGACCAGCCTGGCCAACATGGTGAAACCCTGTCTCTACCAAAAATACAAAAATCAGCTGGGTGCAGTTGCACAAGCCTGTAATCCCAGCTACTTGGGAGGCTGAGACAGGAGAATCACTTGAACCTGGGAGGCAGATGTTGCAGTGAGCCAAGATTGTGCCACTGCACTCCAGCCTGGGCAACAGAGTGAGACTCCATCTCTAAGACCGCCCAGAGTCCTCCTCCCCACATACCACTTCAGGGTTACAAACAACAAATAACTTCAAAACAAAGCATCTTTCAAATAGAAAGCATGTCATAATTGGCAACTGGTATTTTCAGCCAGTTCTCTCAGTGGCACATCCTCTTCAGATCTCTAGTGACATTTAATTAAGGAGAAACAGATTCTCAGGGATGCAAAGAAACTGAGTGTCTGAGCTGCAAAGAAGCCCTAATGATGATTTACTTTTAGAAAATAAATAAGTAAACACTTCAACCTTACAGAAAGATGAGAAAGCTCTAGGACTATCAGGTCTTCTTGGTTTGCCAGGAACCTTCCAGTTTTGGCCTGATAAGCCTCATGTTTTAGGAAATCCCTCAATTCCAGGAAAACTAGGTTGGTGGGACACCCAAGAAAGGGCCTGAAATGCCAGTCAATTTTACACAAAAGCACTCAGTGGACCACAGCTGCCATTATACTTCATAGTGAAAGATTTAACGTGTTCCTCCTAGGATCAATAGTAACACAAAGATGTTTGTTCTCACCACGTCTACTTGATGTTGTACTGGAGTTTCTAGTTAGGGCATTTAGGCAACAAAAAAAAGGAAAAGCATCTAGATTAGAAAGGAAGAAATAAAACCATTTCTATTCTCAGGTGGCATGATCTCTATTCAGAAATCCTAAGGAATCCGTAATGAAAAATTACAGCTTATAAATGAATTCAGTAGAGTTGCAGGATATACCATATGCAGGCATCAATGGTATTTCTATATGATACAATGAACAATCCAAAATTAAATTAAGAAAACAATTCCATTTACCACAGCCTGAAGAATAATAAAATACTTAGGCATCAGTTTAACAAAGGAAGTGCAAGACTTGTACTCAGAAAACTACAGAACATTGTATAAGAAAATTTAAGTCCTGAATGAATGAGAAAGAAATCCCATGTTCATGGACTGGAAGATGCATATTGTTAAGATGGCAACACTCCCCAAATTGATTACATATTCATGCAATCCCTATCAAAATCCCAGCTGCCTTTTTGTAGAACATGACAAGCTGATCCTATAACTCACATGGAACTGCAAGAGACCAAAAACAGCCAAAACAGTCTTGAATAAAAGGAACACATTACACCGCTGGTGGGAATGTAAACTAGTACAACCATGATAGAAAAGAGTATGAAGATTCCTTAAAGAACCAAAAGCAGAACTACCATCCAATGCAGCAATCCCATGAATGGGTATCTACCCAAAGGAAGAGGAGTCATTATATGAAAAAGACACATGCAGGCCGGGCGCGGTGGCTTGTGCCTGTAATCCCAGCACTTTTGGAGGCCAAGGCGGGCGGATCACCTGAGGTTGGGAGTTCAAGACCAGCCTGACCAACACGGAGAAACCCCATCTCTACCAAAAATACAAAATTAGCCAGGTGTGGCGGTGCATGCCTGTTATCCCAGCTACTTGGGAGGCTGAGACAGGAGAATCACTTGAACCCAGGAGGCGGAGGTTGTGGTGAGCCAAGATTGTGCCATTGCACTCCAGCCTAGGCAATAAGAGCAAAACTCTAAAAAAAAAAAAAAAAAAAAAAAAAAAGAAGAAGAAGAAAAAAAGAAAAGAAAAGAAAGAAAAAGACACATGCATACGCATGCTTATGGCAGCACGATTCACAAATGCAAAGACATGGAAACAGCCTAAGTGTCCAACAACCAACAAGTGGATAAAGAAAATGTGGCATGTGGTATACATACACCATGGAATACTACTCAGCCGTAAAACACAACGAAATAATGGCCTTTGCAGCAACTTGGAGTTGGAGGCCATTATTCTAAATGAAGTGACTCAAGAATGGAAAACCACACATAGTGTGTTCTCATCTGTAAGAACTAAGCTATGAAGATGCCAGGACATAAGGATGATATAACAGACTTCGGGGCCTCAGGGGGAAGGATAAGAGGGGACTGAGGGATAAAAGACTACGTACTGGGTACAGTATACACTGCTCAGGTGACCGGTGCACCACAATCTCAGAAATCATCACTAAAGAGCTTATCCATGTAACCAAAAACACCCTGTTTCCCAAAAACTATAGAAATAAAATTTTAAAATAAAAACAGTTCCTGATTTTGAGACTTATTACAAAGCCATATTGATCGAGACTTTGTGGAACTAACATAAGGATAGACATACAGATCAACAGAATAGAATTCAGAGTCCAGAAACAAACCCTTGCACTCATGGTCAATTGATTTTTGACAAGGGTGCCAAGATCATGTAATCAGGGAAATCATCAATGTGGAAATATCACTAGCATCCCTATACGCCACCGACAGTCAAGACAAGAGCCAAACCTACTCCAATTCACAATTTACAAGAAGAATAAAATACCTAGGAATACAGGTAACTAGGGATGTGAAGGATCTCCATAAGGAGAACTACAAAACACTGCTCAAAAAAATCAGAGATGACACAAACAAATGTTAAAACATTCTATGCTCATGGATAGAAAGAATTAATATTGTTAAAATGGCCATACTACCCAAAGCAATTTACAGATTCAATGGTATTCCTATTAAACTACCATCGAGATACTTCACAGAACTAGAAAAAGCTACTTTAAAAATTCATATGGAACAAAAAAGGAGCCCAAATAGCCAAGGCAATCCTAAGCAAAAAGAACAAAGCTGGAGGCATCACCATTACCCGACTTCAAAGTACACTACAAGGCTACACTAACCAAAACTGTATGGTACTGGTACAAAAACAGACATAAAGACCAATGGAAGAGAATAAAAAACCCAGAAATAAGATCACACACTACAGCTATCTACTCTTTGACAAACCTTACAAAAACAAACAATGGGGAAAGGATTCCCTATTCAATAATTAGTGCTAGGGTAACTGGTTAGCCATATGCAGGGGTGTAAGGACCTCTTACACAAAGGTTTCCTTATGCAAAGGACATCATATACAAAAATTAACTCAAGATGGATTAAAGACTTAAATGTAAAACCCAAAACTATAAAAACCATCGAAGACAACCTAGGCAATACCATAGGCATGGGCAAACATTCCATAATGAAGATGACAAAAGGAACTGCAACAAAAGCAACAATTGACAAATGGGATCTAATTAAATTAAAGAGTTTCTGCACAACAAAAGAAACTATCAACAGAATAAACAGACAACCTACAGAATGGGAGAAAATATTTAGAAACAATGCATCTGAACTTAAAAAAATATATAAGAAGAAAACAAACAACTCCATTAAAAAGTGAGCAAAGGACATAAACAGCCACTTCTCAAAAGAAGACATATATGCAGCCAACAATCATATGAAAAGGAGCTCAATATCACTGATCATTAGAAAAATGTAAATCAAAACGGCAATGAGACACCATCTCCCATCTGTCAGAATGGCTACTGTTAAAAAGTCAAAAAATAACAGATGGTGGCAAGATTGTGGAGAAGAAGGAATGCTGATACACTGTTGGTCAGACTGTAAATTATTTAATAGTTCAATCATTGTGGAAGACAGTGTGGCAGCTCCTCAAAGACCTGAAGACAGAAATATCATTTGACCCAGCAATCCTATTACTAGGTATATATTCAAATGAATATAAATCGTTCTTTTTTAAAAACACATGTACACATATGTTCACTGCAGTACTATTCACAACAGCAAAGACATGGAATCAACCTAAGTGCCCATCAGTGATAGACTGGATAAAGAAAATGTGGTACATATACACCATGGAATACTATGCAGCCATACAAAGGAACCAGATCATGTACTTTGCAGGGACATGGATGGAGCTAGAGGCCGTTATCCTTGGCAAATTAATGCAGGAGCAGAAAACCAAATGCCACATGTTCTAAGTGGGAGCTAAATCATGAGAACACTTTGGGGGAAAACAACACACACTGGGGTCTGTTAGAGGGTGGTGGGTGGGCAGGAGGGAGAGGATCAGGAAGAATAGCTAATGGATGCTGGACTTCATACCCGGGTGATGGGATGTTCTGTGCAGCAAACCACTAGATCCACACTTACCTATGTAACAAATCTGCACATCCTGCACATGTAGCCCTGAACTTAAAATAAAAAAGCTGGAAATTTAAAAAAAAAAAAAAAAGAAACTCATCTTTTTTAGGAAAGAAAGCATTAGCCTCAACGGAACCTGTTTGTATATGGTTTGTGTTTTGTTTTTAAATAAGAACAATTTGGATATATCTATATCCACCTATTTATACAGATATATAGAACCAATTTTTAATTGGCCTATAAGCACATAATTTCACGCACTTATCGGCAATAAGTTCATGAAAAGAAGCTCAGCATCACTAGCCATTCAGGAAATGCAAATCAAAATTACAATGAGACACCACTGCAAACAGAATAGGATGACTGAGACAAAGATGGACAATAGCAAGTGTTGATGAGGATGAAGAGAAATTGGACGTCTCTTTCATTGCTCTGGCAGCTCTATGGTGTAGCAACTTCAGAAAACAGTTTGACAGTTCCCCAAAATGTTGGGCAGAGTTACCTTATGACACAGCAATTCCACTTTTAGGAATACACCCAGAAGAAATAAAAACATATATTGCCGGGCACGGTAGCTCACACCTGTAATCCCAGCACTTTGGGAGGCCGAGGCAGGTGGATCATGAGGTCAGGAGATCGAGACCATCCTGGCAAACATGGTGAAATCCCATCTCCACTAAAAATACAAAAAATTAGCCAGGGGTGGTGGCAGGCACCTGTAGTCCCAGCTACTTGGGAGGCTGAGGCAGGAGAATGGAGTGAACCCAGTAGGCGGAGCTTGCAGTAAGCCAAGATCGCACCACTGCACTCTAGCCTGGGTGACAGAACAAGACTCCATCTCAAAAACAAAAACAAAAAAAAGAGAAAGAAATAAAAACATATATCCATATGAAAACGTGTACATGAATGTTCACTGCAGCATTATTCGTAATAGCCAAAAAGTGGAAATAAGCCAAACGTCTATCAACGAAGGCATGGATAAACTAAATGTAGAATATCCATATCACAGAAGATTACCCAGTCATAAGAGAATGAAGTGTTCATACATGCAACAACACAATGAACAAAAAAACTTCATGCTAAATGAAAGAATTCATTCACAAAGCACTGCATATTGTGTTGTATGAAGTTTTGTACATATTACACAGAATTTTATTGTATGTATATTGTATGGTTTCATTTATATGAAATGTCCCAAATAGGCAAATCCATAGAGACAGAAATTGGATAATGGTGGCCAGGGTGGGGAATTCAGGCCTGGGGAGTGACTGCTGAATTAACACAGGGTTTCTTTTCTGGGTGGTAAACATAATCTAAATTTAAATGATAGCATTGATTGTATAACTCTTAATATATTAAATGTCATTGGCTCGTAGACTTTAAAAGGGTTAATTTTATGTATGTAAATTATGTGTCAATAAAACTTATTAAAGAAAAAAATGACATAGTGAAATATTGCAATCACTTCCTCAACCACAGGATAAGATACTCAGGAAGGGCCAACAGCTCTAACCTTATGAGAAAGTGGTAACAGTATAGCCTTACTTTAGGGATATCTAAATAAGCAAGAAGACGCTTTTTTTTTTTTTTTTTTTTTTTAGACTGCATCTCGCTTTGTCACCAGGCTGGAGTGCAGTGGTGCAATCTTGGCTCACTGCAACCTCCACCTCCCAGGTTCAGGTGATTCTCCTGCCTCAGCCTCCTGAGTAGCTGGGACTACAGGCGTGTGCCACCATGCCCAGCTAATTTTTATATTTTTAGGAGAGACAGGGTTTCACCAGGTTGGCCAGGATGGTCTCGATCTCTTGACCTCGTGATCTTCCCATCTCAGCCTCCCAACGTGCTGGGATTACAGGGGTGAGCCACCGTGCCTGGCCACAGCTCCTTTTTAACTCCCCGATGCACCTGCACAGATGCCTCAATGGCCTTAAATGTTCCCCAACTGCCACCTAGCAGCATCTGTCACCCTAAACTTCTCTTGGGCCACCTTGCTAGCCCGGTATGCTACATCTCCCTGGGGACATCTTGGGGATCCTGCTTACTTTGCACAATCAAAGGATGTTCAGAACCCCTGAAGATTGCAAAGAATGGACCTCCATCAGCGACCTCTGCACTGTGCAGTCAATGCAAATGCACCACACAGGCAGCCAGGGCAGGTCCTCCCTGCTCCGAAAGGAATGAAGTTCAAAGGGCGGAGGGGAAGCTCTGTCCACTAATAGGAAACATCCCCAAGCATCCAGCAGGGGCCAGGGGCAGAGGAGGAGAACAGCAGTTCCAGGCAGCAGAATTCCTTCTCTGCCCTCCCTGGGGAGGATCAAAGCAGGATGAAAAGAAAACTCACCTGGTCTGAAGAGGAGCCTTGGCTTGTGGAGCATAATCAGATGTAAAGGCTTCTCAACACTCTTTAAAGAATCCCACAGAACAGAAAAAAAGGAGGGAGGAAATGATGTCCTGAGACCAAACTGTGAGAGTGATGAGTGACACCTCAGCCAGGGGCATCCGCTGGGGGCTATGTCTCAGCTCTTCTTCCGTTCAAACAGGTTGGGAAGATTTTCTACCTTATGTAATCAAGATAACTGGACTCCTTGACTAATACTTTTATACAGTGGTATTAGAAAGGTGTTCTGAAAATGTATCTAGCACAAAAGGACACTTTCTTCTCTTCCTGTTTCTTGCTGAACAATTTCAAAGAAGCATGGCTAGGCTGGCTGGGCGTGGTGGCTCACATCTGTAATCCCAGCACTTTGGGAGGCAGAGGAGGGCAGATCATGAGGTCAGGAGTTCGAGACCAGTGGGCCAATATGGTGACACTCCATATGTACTAAAAATACAAAAATTAGCCAGGCATGGTGTTGCACACTTGTAGTTTCAGCTACTCTGGAGTCTGAGGCAGGAGAATCTTTTGAACTCAGGAGGCAGATGTTGCAGTGAGCTGAGATCGTGCCACCGCACTCCAACGTGGGCGACACAGCAAGACCCCATTTCAAAAAAAAAAAAAAAAAAAAAATGTGTGGCTACGAGAACTTTTAGCCTGGAAGGTGGAGTTGACTGTGGAAGTGGAAAGAGAGAGAAGGCAGGAAGCAGGGGGTGGGTGGTGGACTGTAATATATAGATATTAGTTGGGATAACTCAAGCCACCAGTGGTTTATCAAGTAGTTAAGACACTTCTTTCCTTCTCCTTTAAAATACAAAGGAAATGGTGCAGGGGCTGAGTTAACAGTTCCATGGTAGGAGAGCCCCCGAATCTGCATGCTATTCTCTACTTCTACCTCATGGCCCAAAATGGCTGCACCAGTTCAAGCCATCATGTCTACATTCTAATCAGCAGCAAGAAGCAGGAAGAAGCCTACCTTCATTCCCTTCAAGTTCACTGTCTAAAAGCTGCACACTTCATGCCCATTTACGTTTGTTGTACAGAGTAGTTAGCTCCACTGTGTTTCAGGAGAGGTTGCGTAATGTATTTTTTTTCCTGATAAACTACATAATTTTGACTGAGTTCTGACTTCCCCCAAAAGTGTGGTTGACATTGAGCTAAACTATTTTTAAATCCTTTTGAGTAAAATAAAACACCTTGGGAGATAAATGATTAGCAATGACAGTAATTACCTTTTTACATCAACAGACTACTTTTATCTTCCTTTACGACTCCAAATTAAAATACTTACTGATAATTCCCTGACAATCGGTAAGAAGAACCAATGTATTCAGATTGCCTTTCTATCCTAGACATCCGGAGAATGAATGAAAAGCAACAAAGAAGCCGGTTTAGCCTTCACCAGCAGACACCCAAAGAAAGAGCACAGAGTTTTTGGGAGGCCGAGGTGGTTGGATCACCAGAGGTCAGGAGTTTGAGACCAGCCTGGCCAAGATGGTGAAACCTCGTCTCTACCAAAAATACAAAAACTAGCTGGGCTGATAGTGGGCACGTGTAATCCCAGCTACTCGGGAGGCTGAGACAGGAGAATCATTTGAACCTGGGAGGCAGAGGCTGCAGCGAATTGAGATTACTCCAGACTAGGTGACGGAGTAAGACTCTGTCGCCAAAAAAAAGAAACAAGAAAGAAAGAGCATAGACTATCAGGATGGTGAGCAGTATTGTTCCCCAAATGGTGTACCTTTCATCTTGTCCTTGCAGAACCGCATTTAGTATTTGGGCTACAGCTTAGATCAGTGAAGACTGCTGATGCCCAAATAGTTAGACTAATCTATTAATGCCATTAATAGATTGGCTCTTTGCTCTATGTATCACCCTGGTCTTACTTTTTTCCCTACTAGTCTATTTATATTTCCTTATGAATTTGTAACAGCTCTTTATTCATTAAAAATAAAAGATGTGGCCAGGTGCAGTGGCTCAAGCCTGTAATCCCAGCACTTTGGGAGGCCGAGACGGGTGGATCACGAGGTCAGGAGATCGAGACCATCCTGGCTGACACGGTGAAACCCCGTCTCTACTAAAAAATACAAAAAACTAGCCGGGCGAGGTGGCGGGCGCCTGTAGTCCCAGCTACTGGGGAGGCTGAGGCCGGAGAATGGCGTGAACCCGGGAGGCGGAGCTTGCAGTGAGCTGAGATCTGGCCACTGCCCTCCAGCCTGGGCGACAGAGCGAGACTCCGTCTCAAAAAAAATAAAAAATAAAAAATAAACAAATAAAAGATCTTTGCCATTTTGCTGCAACTAAAATAAGCTTTACTGTAATAAAATAATAGTCTTTAAAAAAACAACTCAGAAGAAAGAAGCGCCGATTGCGTGTCCAAGCGGAAAGCAGAATTAGGCAGAAAACTTTTTGAACCCAGAGACATCAGGTGTTGACGTTAGACAGGGTGCATGTGAGAAAAACATTTTCAATGTGAACACTACTCATTTTCAAGGCCTCCAAATTGTTAAGACTACCATGTTCCCGAGCTTTGAAGGCCTTTGGCACAGCCCCATACTTTCAACAGAGTGTGTCCTTACCAAGGACAAGCAAAAAAGAAACAACAGCTAAAATTCATTTTAAGAAGCTCCTAGTGCCTTATGTAAATATGGGAAGGGACATAGAAGCCCCCTGTAAACTTAAAAAGAACCATCCAAATGTTACTGTTCTTTTTTTTTAAACTATCTGTACAAACACTTGCATTGATGACCATGTTTGTATTAGAGAAACACAGAAAGGTGGTCAGGAATTGTCCTCACATCTGTGTGGACACAGTGCCGCCAAGATTCCCGGGCGCGGGAGCCCCTGGGAGATATCCCGGAGGTGCGGCCTGAGGCTGCCCACAAGTTGCCTGGAATGGGAAGAAGACTTTACATCTTTCCTCCCCCCTGGCTCCAGGTGTACGCGCAGCAGGATCCGCTCCTCAGATGCATGAGAGCTGCAGGCTGCGCTGCTGCCAGGAGCTTCTGTGGTTTTTTGTTTTTGTTTTTGTTTTTGTGTTTTTGAAGCACTGGTGTCTGGGACTCGGGGAGTGATGGGGACCTTCCTGGGGCAAATGAGATGAAGATCCCCTCAACGCAGTTGTGGAAAGACAACAAACAGCACCAAGACAGCAGTCCCCAGAGCCAGAGACAACCACCCGAGGCTACTTCCCAAGTGGCCTCCAAATCGGTGGGAGAGGAGGGGAGACTCGCAGCTCGAACCAAACAGAACAGGCACATCCTAGGAACACGCTGTGCTGAACCGCAGGCCTTGATATGCAAGCGGGATGAAATCAACGGACACCCTGCCTTCTCCGAACTTCCTGACTCCTCTGGATAAACCAGCACAGACAAGATTAGACCAGAAGAGAGACAGACCTCCAACCCCCCTGGGCTGCCATGGCTGCCCTCCCAGATGAACTTAAAAAAAAAAAAAAAGCCCTCTGTAACTTGATCCCCTTTGCCTCTAAGAGCTGGAAGCCCTTGGAGGTCCCTGGCACGTCTCCCTGAACACAGACCACATGCTGGCAGTGGGGGCTGACCTCCAGTGCTTTGAAGGAGGGAACCCCCAGCCCCCAACACAGACGCCCACTCCAACGAGGCTCAGAAAATCAGCAGAGGGGAAGAGAGGCTCAAAAACCCTTTTTAAATTTGCCTGCCAGATGTGAAAATCCAGGCAACCCAGGAGGGGCACTCGGAGAGACACAGAAGAACCTTAAATGCTTAAGTTAAGTCCTCCTTAAGGATCTCCTACTAATCATTTAAGCCAACCCAACATCTTTACAAAATCGAGGGAATTACCCGAAGCCTTCTGTGTAGGGAACTTCTAAGGGGAGCCTGGGTTTGCCCCCTCCCCGGACATCATGTGAAACGACTCAAGCAACAGTTAATAAATCTTAAGACCCTGGGACGGATTTCATCTTTGTGCAGGAAAAAAAAAAATTTTATATATATATATATATATATTTCTGCAGAAGGAAACAAGAAAGGAGCCCAGGATCTGAGTGTAATTAGTTAGCTGATCAGACAGTTATATAGTCACAGACAGCCAAAAGCTTAAAAAGGAGTGGGAGGGGGCCCGCTGAGAACTCGCTTCGGAGAACTTTTTCCAGCTCTTTCCTCTACCCGTCTGTTCAGCAACATTGAAGGGAGCATCCACCACGTGCTTAGCTCTGTCCTTGACATGCGACACATCGGTGAGCAGGATGGCAAAGACCCCCACCCCACGAGGCTTCGATGAACAACACACATACTAAATAAGTGCATTTTCTAAATGGGTCACACGTGCCGAGGGAAAATAAGGGAGAGCCAAGGAAGGAGCACATGCCCGGAGATAAGGTCTTCCCTGGATGATGAAGCTGTGACAGCACTGGCAATTGATTAAACTTCCACTAATTGGAATGCACACTTTTTGGGATGCACTGATTCCGCCTGCAGGAGTCTCGGCTCTACCTGAGTGGACTAGTGATTTCCCACTCTCTGTGATCTACAAGATGCTGTGTGCAAACCTAACCAGTGCTTCATGACATAGGTCTACCTATTAAGGAGAGAACCTTATGTCTGGTCCTTATAGGAATCTGAATATTGCTTTGAGAGGTTCTCCAGATAGCTGGTTAAAATCAAGATTTAAAAAAGAAAAAAGCCAGATGTAAAACGCTACCTCGGAGTGCAAAGGCTTCAATGCAGAGACAAGGAGTGTGAAGTTCAGGATATGCAGACTTTCTTTCCCTGGTTCCTATTTCAGGAACATCACACAGCTGGTCTTCCCTG